>NW_019742987.1:203080-204151 GCF_002891405.2 Cryptotermes secundus | reverse complement strand
TTGCTTACAATTAGCCCAGACGTAGCCAAATTGTTGGCAGTTGTGCAACTGCGTAAGGCCACTCTGTGCTCTATAAGCCTCGACCCGGATGGAAATATGGCAAAGGTTTTGTAGTTTGAATATTTCTTGGGATTTTGCCGTCCTGGATAATGTTATAAGGAAGAGGGAAAGGTTTCTGGTTACCCTTCCTTCTGAAGGCGACCCTCGGGTGGTTGTCATCTGCTTGACGCTAACCACGTCAAATCCCATGGTCACCAATCCATCAGAAATATCTTCCGCCGGGGTGTTGTGGGGGAGGTGACGGATTACAGCCTTAATGGGTTTTTCTGACTTTGGAAAGAAGGTAAAATATGAAAGTTTGTTGTTGGATAGATAGGACTTGACGGCTTCGAAATCCGCCATGCTTTTAGTCATGACTCTGCTCCCGCTTTTGGTATTACGGAACTCAAAGTCACCTCTGACCACATTTTTAAGTTGCTTTTCCAAGTGAATGAGGTTCACTGTGGTCGTTAGAATTATTGGGGGTGGCCTGCCTGCTCTACCAGATGATTCCACCTCCAGAGTAGTGGCTCCCTCCTCCAGCGCAGTGGCTCCGTCACCAGCAGTGTCGGTGTCCATTGTTTTCACCCTGAGAGGAGCAAAGTAGTTAGGGTAAGCACCTCTTTGGTCTGGGTGTTGCCTGTGGCAGCCGCTGCCTTCTTTGAAATCGGGGCGGACTCGGTTGTGCTCTGCCGTTTCCGCCTTCGGACCTCTTTGAAGTCTTCTTCTTGGGAAGGCTTCGTCTAGGTTTTTGTTGTCTCCGATGTCCTGGCTTTCACTAGGGTCTTCAGATCGTTCAGTGTTACTCTGTAGGTTCCGTACAGAGCACTGAACAAAATCTTGCCCTTGAGAGCCTCTGTTTTATTCAGCGGCATTTACTATTGCCGCCCACTCAACACTTTCCCCAATTGTGGCGGGTGTGAAGCTGGCCACATCCTCAATGTCACAAATGATTTTGAACAGTCTCCTGTAATGTTCATCTGCTGCAGGATATTGCTTCACGTTTTCCTTATACTCTGCCTGTAGTGAGGC
>NW_019742987.1:201573-202262 GCF_002891405.2 Cryptotermes secundus | reverse complement strand
CTGAGTCGAGCCATATGCTGCCGTAGTTCGGTGATTAACTGCGCTGGGTCCGCTGGTTCGGCGGTCGGTGTTAGCAGCTCACCGGGCACTCTGAGGGGCTCACCGTACACGAGCTCAGCTACCGATGCTTGTAGGTCCTCCTTGAAAGCAGTGCGGATTCCGAGGAGAACCAGGCGAAGCGCCTCAGTCCACTGTTGGTCCGCGTGGCACATGATGGCTGCATTCAGCGTCAGGTGGAAGCGTTCCACGCGTCCGTTAGCTGCTGGGTGGTGTGCGGTTGTACGTGAAAGTTGGATGCCGCACAGCCTGGCCAGGGATGTGAAGAGTTGTAATTCGAACTGGCGTCCCTGGTCGGTGGTGATTGTCTGCGGGCAACCGAAGAGTCATATCCAGCCGGTCAGTAGGGCGCGTGCCACTGTGTCGGCTGTGATGTCCGGAATGGGGACGACTTCTGGCTAGCGGGTGAAACGGTCGACTGCAGTGAGGCAGTATGTATAGCCCGCTGACGTCGGAAGGTGTCCCACAGGGTCGATATGGACGTGCAGAAAGCGGGCTGCCGGCGGTGTAAAGTCGCCCAGTGGAGTGACTCTGTGGCGGGAGACGTTGGAGCGCTGGCAGGACTGGCAAGCTCGTGCCCAGGTGCGGCAATCCTTCTGTACGCCTGACCACACGAATCGTTGTGCGACCAG
>NW_019742987.1:198336-200309 GCF_002891405.2 Cryptotermes secundus | reverse complement strand
GAGGTCCGGGAATTCGGAGATGAGGCTGTCGACCGGTGTGCCGCCATAGTTGGTCTTGACGCTCGAGATCTGCATGCTGGTGGCTTGAGCCCGTACGGATAACGTCGTGACCCTGTCCATGAGACGCTCGTTTCGGCAATCCACCAACAGGCCAAAATGGGAGGGGAAGTCCACACCGATTATGGGATGCGTGACGTCGGCCACTATGAAACGCCACGTGAAATCCCGGCGGAGACCCAAGTTGAGGCTGAGAGGCAGCCATCCGTAGGTGTGGATGGTAGTGCCATTAGCAGCGGAGAGGTCGTAGTTCACCCTCTCCTTCCGTCGCGGGACAAGCCTGCGGGGGTATACGCACAGGTCGGAACCGGTGTCGACCAGGAACTGCCGCTTGCTGTACTTGTCGGTGATGAAGAGGCGGCCCGTTGTTATAGAGCAGACGCGTGCCGCCGGTGGTGTCTGCTGCTTTAGTTTCCCTGCTGGTGGTAGTCACAGGGTGAGGTACACCTTTGTGCCCAGGCCCCGAATCGACGATGGTACCAACAGAGGGTGGTTGCGGGGTTGTCTCGGGAAGGGGATCTCTTCTGTGTGTGGTGGTTCCTGGTAATTGGGTGGGAGAACCTGGTTCTGTAGCGGGGGTCTCTGGGGTTGGGAGGATGCTCTTTGGAGTTGGGCAGAGGGTCTCTGGAGCTGTTGCGGGGGCGGTTCTGCTCGGCCCGGAGTGCTGCCACCTGTCGGGAGTGGTCCTCTATTACTTCCCTGAGTGCGGCGTTGGGTGATGGCCCAACGATAGCGAGCGCCGGTTGCGGTGCGGCCTCAGTGATGCGGTCTGAGCAGCGGGCGGCGGCTTCCAAACTGCAATCATTTTGGCCGGCGAGTATGGTCCATATATGGGGAGGCAGCCGACTGGACCAGATGGTGCGCAGGATGTACTCGGGCATGTCGGGGGCGAGGGTTCTGAGATGCCTCAAGAACTGCGAAGGTTTACGGTCGCCCATCTCCTCAACCGTGATAAGTTGGTGGATACGTTGCTCCTTCGAAGGGGTTAGCCGCCCCACGAGCTCGGCCCTGAGCGTGGTGTAGTGGTTATGTTCGGGCGGCGCAGTGATGATGTCCGCAACGCTTGCCGCATGACGTTGGTCCAGCTGTGAGATTGTGTAATCAAATTTCGTTTGTTCGTCTCTGATGTTGGCCAATGAAAACTGCCTCAGCCTGGGCGAACCATACGGCAGGCTGCTCGGCCCAGAATGGCGGGAGCCGCACGGTCACTCTCGGGGCCTCGGTTGTTGTTGTTGTGCTGTCAACGGTCGCCATACTTTATCGGGGTCACCAATGTGGGATTGTCGTCAATACTCCAATAGACAAACCACACGAAACTGTACAATTGTATATATTGAATCGTTTAAAGTCAATATACAAAACACAGAATATACATATAATATTCAAGCGTTGGCTGGCCGGTCTGGGCGGTGATGCAGCGCTGCGCGTGCTGGTAGGATCGACTGGCTCGGCCGGTTGCTGGGTTGCGGAAGATGCGTTCGCTGGAGGTTTGCGTCAACTATGTCAGTTACCTGGTCGCAGAAGTGGAGTTGATGCCTCTGACTGCGTTGCCGTTTCGAGTTAAACTGATTGTATTGTTGGCTCCCAGTCTTAAATACTGCAAGCTGGGAGGCGGAGCGAAAGTTACAGTTGTCACGGCGCACATCCATTGGGCCGTGCACGGAAAGGCGGGGCCACTGTGAAGTTTATAAATATATGTAGCTGGTATATAAGTCGTAGTAGTTGGAGAGGGTATAAATTCCGTGTCCCTTTGGTCACAGCTGCCTGTTTGGCACTTTCTGAAACGGGTGACGGTTGTCTGCCAGACGCTGTGGGGATGCTCCCACAGAGGATATACTTGGAGAAGATCAGTTTGGATTTAGAAGAGGAAAAGGAACCAAGGATGCAATTGGGATGATGAGAATTATAGCAGAACC
>NW_019742987.1:189936-197768 GCF_002891405.2 Cryptotermes secundus | reverse complement strand
TAATTGGATTGGTCATGTTTTACGCAGAAACTGCCTTCTAAAAGAAGCTATCAAAGGAAAGATAGATGGGCGGATAGAAGTGACAAGAAGACGAGGAAGAAGACGTAAGAAGATGCTGGATGACCTTGGGGACAGAAGAGGATACTGTCATTTGAAGGAGAAAGCTCTAGATCGCATTAAGTGGAGGAATTGTTTTGGAAGAGACTGTGGACCTGTCGTCTGACAGATTACTGATGATGATGATGATGATGATGTAACAGTTTTATACTTGTCTTTTGTTTGGTTCTCTAGTCATGAGTCATGAAACAGTTTGTGAACACTGGAATAATACAGTTACAATATTCACACATAAGTGCACCCTGTTCCCCATATTTATTCTTATGCTCATATCCTTGCAAGAGTGCATGCACTCCTCCCCACTATACACACACACACACACACACACATGCACACACAGATATTATTGAAAGAATAGGATTACTGAACTCTTAACTTCATTCAGTAGTACCAGTCAGCATCACCACAAACTCTGTTTTTTATTGCTGCACAGCTGATTGCAGTTTCATTAAGACAGGCAGTAAAGAAGCTTTTCTGTCTTTCAATGTGCAAAGGATAAGCAAACAAGTCATGAATAAAGTTTCTGTACCCTTATTAATGATTGGATTTCAAGGGATAATAACCTTCAGTTAACAGGCTGAACTATGGATTGTGGATATACAAGTAGAAATTTAAGAGTTCAAGCATTTAAGAGATAATTCAAACACTTTTCCATACTCTTCCACTTCTCTCCATGGATCTGGATACTTAATGTCTCAATTGAAATTTCTGTGCCAGATACCTATGGAGTGGTAAAAAAGAATGAAACTCTGAGAAGTCCATGGTTCCAATCACGTTCATCACGCCTGTGTGTGAGCCTTCACTACTACACTCCTACTCCTGCAGTAAGTGGATCCACAGCTGCAGGGCTTTATATTCAATATGAAGGTGACAGCAAATCCAGCTTTGTGAAAAATCTGACTACCAGTAAGGTTAGTGTAAATTGAAACATTAAATTGTACATGTTCTAGTTTAGGAGACAGCTCTATTAACACTACCTACAAGTCATACATGCTAAAATACATGAGACGAATAATGCAAGAACATGAAAATCAAGTAGATCCATAAGAAATTTTCCAGCACCAGCTGAAGCTTAAAGTTAACACATAAAACTAAATGGTGACAGTAAAATCTGCCACTTTGGTAACAACTTCTTTATTAAAACCGTCATAACACAACTATAACAAGGTCAGTGCCTGGTTTTGGCTCTGCTACATGTTTCAGCTATTAATAGCCATCATCAGGCAAATACATGGCTAACATATATACACACTGAACTGCAGTACTAACAAAATTGGATACAAAATATTAATTATATTAAAATACTTGATGTAAAAATACAATAAATTAGATTATATAAAACAAAAGTTATAGTATAAAACAAGAATAAAATTCTTCGATTGATGCTTTACATCATTGAGTCAGTTATTGGGTTCTGTGATTTTGTTATGTTCCCACGGACAAATTGGAGTATTCTATATTTTGTTTATAAAAACTGTTATTGGAGGCTCGTGGTGTAGATGTAGTAATATTAATGTTAATCTGAAATGACATGAAAATAATAGTATTAAATTTTGTTATAATCAACAATTGATTTTGGTATTGAAGATAGTGCATTATTTATTTACTATTTAGTTGGTGCCTTGTCTTACAAAGTATTGTCCGTTCTGTAGGGAATGTAAACAACGGCTGATTTTTTGATGTAAGATTAAAGTCAATGCAAGGGAGGGAGGGAGGGGGAGGTAGAGATGAGGTGTATGCGGAAGTGGTGGTAGGGAGATGTCATGGAGATGAGTATCTGGGACATTCAGTGGTGACCTGCTGTGATGTGAAATTTTTGCATGTATGTGTCTGCATAAACGTATGCACACGCACATACACACACACACACACACACACACACACACACACACACACACACACACACACACAAACACAAAACACCTGAGCATCACGCACACATTTCCTTTGTTTCTGGTAAGTGCTGGGTAATGAATTTTTTAAAATGACTTTGATGTCCTTTTCCATTTTGATTACAGTAATGATGTACTGCCAGCCTTTTGCTAATTATACATAGATTTCACAGCAGTTACATTTGTTCTTGATGATGTATACTAATGCAAATACGTATGCATATACATGTTAACAATAACAACAGCTAATAGTGATGACAGAAGACCATGATAAACAAGTCTTTTAGACTAGCACAATGTTTTGAAGTAGTAGACAACCGAGAATGAGAAGGCTGGAAGATGAAGATATGATTCATGAGAGACAGAAATGAAGAGATGGAGACAAAAGACAAATAGTATAGAGGAATAGGCATCTGTTATAAAGGAAACCAAGGGTCTTTGCCAACCATATATACGTGTCTGTCACTGGTAAATTCTGTGCACCTACTTAGCTTGATATTTGAAGGAAAATATTTGGGTATTCATCTCAGGAGTATTTCTATGACCCCTGGTTCTTGTAAATTTTTGCTCATTATTTTCATTGTTCTGGACAAAGAACAGAATTTATAAACTTTCAGAAGACGGAAGCATGACATTATCAAGTTACCAAGGTAGACATTTTAAATTAACTAGCGTGAAACAGTGAGAGTAGCAGAACAAGGATATGACCTAATGAAATTTATTACTCGTTTTTCTCATGTAATATCTGAAGAGAGCTAGTCAATTGTCCTCAGACTGTGACTTCTCTTATTCATAACTAATTTGAACAGAATTTGTTTTATGAGTGATTATTTTACCATGGACTGGACAGATTGTAGTTAAAAATTCTTCATAGTGGCAAAAAAACGTGGTTGGACTGAACAGAACCATAACATATGTGCAAAAGGCACAGGGAATGAGTGGATGGGTGTCAATGTCTCACTGCAATGCAACCGTTACAGAGATGCAGTTTCGTCAACCCCACTAAGTTAAAGAATAGATAAAAAATTGCTGCACGTCTGAGAAGTTGATGGAAGCGTAGTCTTTGAAATGGATCAGGCTAATAAAGGGCTCTCTTGATTGTTCTTGTTGCTGTGTTGGTTGTGGGGTGATGATGGTGATGATGATGGTGATGATTAATTACAAGAATAACAGGAATATCTTTAGTTATGATCAGTATCATTTGTTATTTTATTTGACCCTCATATAATTGTAAATATATCTTACAAGAATGTTTGAAGAAACTTTTGTAGCATCCATTAAGAGTTGAGAGAGGCAAGTGTGGAACAGTAGGACTCATATAATCTGTATTTCACATTCTGTAAAGTTATATTATTACAGGACTATTCTGCAGTATGTGCACAGGTTATGGGTTATGAACTGATTTACAATGTTACAGGATACCTGGCAGGAGGAAAGAATTACTCATGACCTGACTGAAAAATTGAATATTAAGATAAGACTTATCATTTATGTCTATGCGGATAAATATTTTGCCCTTGGAAGTGTCCGAGAATGCGACCCATTTGGTAAGCAAGGAAGTATTATGTCATTCACAGAAGGACTTCTTTTGGTATTAATTTAATGTCTATGTAACTGAAGCCATGTTTATGCAATCTTCACTCAGAACAGAGTACACAAAATAAATGCATTATGGGGAGGCCATTTCCTTCAATATATCTTCATGTCTCATCTCCAGAATCATTAATGGATTTCAATAGAATTTAGTGTTAGAATCCAAATAGTAAGCTATAGGTAGAGTTGTCCCTGTGCTTAACTAATTAAGCACTACACCATAAAGATGTATGGGGGATGAATGTATAGACCCAGATATTTTTGACCTCAGCACTAGTTGGAGATAAGTGGTCAGCTTCACAGAGGCCCGTCCGCTTAATCCCCCTCTCAGGGGGGAGGAAGGAACCGAAGGACACATGGCTAGTAGACTGTGTGTGCGCCAGAACCGATCAGGAACATGTAGAGAAGAGAAAAAATTTGCCCCTGTCAGGGACTCCAACTCCAACACCTCGGTCATCCAGGCCATAGCCAGTTGCTATAACGACTGCACTGTCCCTGCTCCTTACAATGAAAGCTATAGAGTGACTTGAATTCTCTTTATATTAAGCTGAAACGAAACTTTATGAACTTCAGAACCAGTTAGTCAGACAAGAAATTTGTGCATAGCATAAATTATTCCACATTCTGATGTACGCCTTATATTAAAAACATCTTTTGATGTGTTGAGTATTTATCAAAATGAAATGGAAAAGTAATTTTGCTCTGGGATTGGCAGTAGTAATCTCAATATAATGGTACTTGCCTAGTTGTGTTAATTTTTTAAGAAAATCTGTAGTAACACATTTAAATAGTAACTTTCTCAGACAACTGATAATTTAAGTTGTATGAAATTTATTTTGATTTAATTACATGCTCTTTGTTCAAGATTTAAATATTAGCCACCATGCTGTAGGAGTAAAAAGTAAAAAAGTAAAGGTATCCTTGTAACAGACCGTGGAGGCCCATAGGGTTGTGAGATGTTGTCTCCGTCTTCAGGGTAGAAGACTAGAAGAAACAGACATGTCTGTTGCACCTGCTCATTCTGGTTCACTCGCAGATTTCTTCTTGTCTCCTACCTGAAGATGGAGGCGATACGTTGCCCCGAAACGTCGGTTAACACAATATCTACACAGCGCCACATCCCAGAAGACTGCTTTCTTCAAGAAGAGAAATGTTCAGAAAAATTTTCAGTTTATATGTTGTGTTGTTCTTTCCATATGGGTTTAATTATATGCAGTAGAGTGAGAATATGCACATGGTACCTATACAGATGTACTGTCTACAGCAGGTCCACATAGTATTGTTATCATCATTTCCTTTGTTGTTATACTTTATACAGATTAAACATATGCATATACTCAGAATATATTTTTTAAAAGGTACGTTATTATTTAATATGCACTCAAGTGCCAAAAGTCATGGGATAGTAGTATGTAAATTTATTTTTAAGTGGTGCCACCGTCCCTTGACGGCTTGGGACTGCCCAGAGCAGTATCAGTTGTGAGGTGTTCTCTCTTGAGTCAGATTGAACACCGGCCAGTCTGCTCATGGCAAGCCGACGTGAATTATCGGAGTTTGAATGGGGCATGATAGTGGGTGCCAGGCAGATGGGACAGTCCATTTCCGAAGTTGTGCGGTCATTCAACATTCCTCAATCCACTGTGTCATGTGTGTACCGGGAATACCTTGTGGAAGGCATTTTCACCCACCGTAGACAGCGCAGTGGCCGACCACGGGTGCTTAATGATCATGACCAGCGGCATCTAGCTAGAATTGTCCGTGGTAACAGACAAGCGACACTGTCTGAAATCACATCCACATTCAATGCAGGAGCTACCAGACGCATATCCAGCAAGCCAGTGCAGCATTCTTTAGCTTCCATGGGATGTGGGAGCAGAAGACCGACCAGAGTGCCTTTGTTTAACACTACAACACCGGACACAGCGCCTCACCTGGGCTTGTGACGTTGCTAATTGGACCCTGGAGGACTGGTAACATGTGGCGTGGTCCGATGAGTCACGGTACCATTTGTTTTGGGCAGATGGTAGGTTTCGGGTTTGGCGCAGACCCCATGAGGCCATGGAACCCAGTTGTCAACAAGGCACCGTGCAGGCTGATGGTGGTTCCATACTGGTGTGGGGTGTGTTCACGTGGCACGAGTTGGGTCCGCCCGTCCACCTACACATGTCATTGACCGGTGACCGCTACGTTACACTGCTTGGTGACCATTTACAGCCTTTCATGGACTTCATGTACCCCCACAACGGGGCTGGAGTTGTCCAGAATTGTTTCGAGGAGCATTCTGGAGAGTTCCAACGAATGGTGTGGCCACCATGTTCGCCCGACATGAACCGAATCGAGGATTTATGGGACGTGGTGGAGAGGTCCATTCGCACCAAAATCCTGCACCTACAAATACCAGGGAGTTGTGGATGGCTATCGAGACGGCATGGCTCAACATCTCTCCAGAGGTCTTCCATCCACTTTTGGAATCGATGTCATGATGAGTTCCTGCACTTCACCGGTCTAGAGGGGGTCCTAAACGATACTAGGTTCTATCCCATGAATTTTGGCACTTCAGCATATAAGATAAAGAGCATGTAATGTTATTGCATCTGTAGGCAAATTAGATCTTTGATTCGCAGGCAAAGGTTTCTCTAGTTATAATTCTTGAGGATGTATTAAATTATGTGGGATTATTCTTGTTCCTGATGTTACGTTTATCTTAATTAAACGTAATGTGACAAATTTTAAATATTTGGAAACTATACCAATAAACGAAACATACATTCATGATGATGTTAAGAGCAGATTAATCTCGGGGAATATGTGCTACCATTCGTTTCAGAATCTTTTATCTTGGCGCCCCCATGTAAAAACCAACAGATTATGATATATACAAATATAATTTGATCCGTTGTGTTATATGGGTGTGAAATGTGCTCAGTTATTCTAAACCAGGAAACTAGATGGAGCTTGTTTGGTGACAGAAATACTGAGGGGTATATGTAGACCTAAGAAAGTGGAAGCAAGAGGGAGTGGGAGAGAATTTCATAATTGAGAACTAATTAAATTAATAAAATCAATGGAGGGGACACACAGTAGCGTAGTTGGTTGAGGCACTGTGCTACAAGCCGGAAGGTCGCGGGTTCAAATCCCGATGAGGTCATGGGATTTTTTTCAATAGACCTAATCCTTCCGGCCGCACTATGGCCCTGGGGTCGACTCAGCCTCTAACAGAAATGAGTACCAGGACTTAATCAAATAATTTTCCTGGGGGGTAAAACGCAGCCGGCGCGTAAGGCTGACAACCTAACCGCCATCTTTGAGCCGATTGTCTAGATCAGCGTTGGCCAATCTAATACATCTTGAGGGCCAAATTTCGTTTATAGAACACCATCATGGGCCAGATACAGTGTTTCTTTCAGAAGAGTGGTCGGGGAGTATTGCCCCCCAAACTGAAACAATCACAACCCGTGTAAAAACAAGTGCATTTAAACCTATGTATTAAAATTTTACGTTGCACCAATAATATTAAGCCGATATTGAAAATTTCACCAATCGATTTTATTGCCTTCTATCACTTCTACCCCCAGAGCATTTTTTCTTAAAGAAACACTGGCCTGATCATGCCTTATGTTTAGTTTTTTATATGCCGTGGAAAAATGCATTTATAATTTAAGAAAGAAAAATAAAATGCCTTGAAATTTGCAAGTACTTACCATAAAACAGCACAAATTCCTCTTTCAGCAGGGATGAGCACAAAAGACTTTCAATCATAGTTTTTATGGTCTAATGATTATATCTAAATCCTCATATACACACTGTTTTAATGAGAGCACTGTGGTTTCATAAAACTGGAAACCAATGATATAAAATCCACTTCTAATTGTGAGGTTGCCACTCGAAGAATATGTGATAACACGACATCTGAAAGTCTGTTCCTGTTCTTAGATCTTACATGCTTCAGTGATGAAAACGCTGTTTCGCATATGTAAATACTTGCAAAAACAGAGCAAAGTTTGAGAGCCCAATTTCGTAACAGTGGGTAACATTCTGGTGAAAGCAGTTTCCAAAAGTCAGTTCCAGTAACCTGAGATGTGTTTTAGGATGGGTCACATTGAAGTTCACAAAGCTCTAATTGCAGATGACCTGGCTGAGATTCTATATCACAATGTATAGGATTACTGAATAAAGAAATATCAGGTCGAAAGCTTTCAAAATCGTTAAATCGTCGGTCGAACTCTGAAG
>NW_019742987.1:169982-189897 GCF_002891405.2 Cryptotermes secundus | reverse complement strand
GTTCCAGACATTTCCCACGGCTTAATCATCTTACTTCAGTGTGCAGAAGCAGGTCCCCGTAAGCAGAATCCATTTCTTCCAAGAGGGTCAGAAATTTTCTGTGAGTGAGTGATCGATTTCTTCCTCTGATCAAATTAGTAATTTTTGTGACAGTAGCCATGGTGGTAGACAGTTTAATTGATTTGGCACATGGAGCCTCCTGATGTATAATACAATGCAAGGTAGGTACAGTAATTTGATTCTGTCTTAAAAATCCAACAAAACCGCTTATTGTCCCTGTCATTGATTTAGCGCCATCTGTTACTATGGAGGACAATTTTTCAGAACCACCGAATTCCTCCACTGCACTCTTAACGGCGTTACAAATATCGACACCTCTAGCTGTGCTGTGTAAAGAGCATAATTTTAACAACTCTTCGAAAATTGTAAAATCTTCCTTAATTGCACAAACAAATATCAGTAACTGATTAGTATCCGAAACATCTGTGCTTTCGTCGAGAGCAATTGAGAAATAGGAACAATTAGCGATAATGTCTTTCACATTATTAGATATCTGGTTGCTAATATCTTCCAGCCTCCTAGTAACAGTCTGTTTTGAAAGGGGCACTGTTTGAAATTTGTTTCCTACCTTATTTTCATTGAAAGCTTCTGCCATCTTTATCGCACAGTTCTTAATTAATTCACCATCACTTAACGCTTTTTTAGCTTTCATTAATTCATATGTCACGAAATAAGAAGCCAGCAAAGCTTCTTCTTGTTGTTTTGTTTCATTGGTAAAAAGAGATTTCTGCTGGAAAAGTTTTTTCTTTAACTGATCGCAGACTACTTTCCTTGATTCACAAGAGTGTTTTCCGAACTTCTGTTTATGATTTGTCATGTAATGCTTCTTTATGTTGTACTCTTTATTTAATATAAAAAGTAGTCATGTTCCCACTCAGATTTGAACGCCCTATTTTCACTATCAACTTTTCTTAATTTACTATTTGACATGCTGTATCACTTACAGTAACTTCAAACACAATTTTAATTGGAAAACAGTTCTACACTCCGACTCCGTAATCGCACTTCACTTTCTAAAATCGCACTAACTGGGACATTTCTGCTAAAACTGGCACTTAACAAAGGCCAGGATGCCGAGAGAAACGGTAAATATCCCATCCCCGCGAGCAAGCTGGGAATGGTTACTATTTTGAAGGTGTCATAAATCCTTCACCACTACGGTCTTCCCTTCATTGTCATCTCCCTACAGAAGTAGGGTTGGGGGACTTGGAATTTCCATGACATGAACACAGTTATTAGAAAACTGTTTGAACTGTCCAACTCGGTGAGATCGTATACAGTCAATTGCAAAACGCTGTAAGCTAATGAAACGTCCTATTAAAAACTGAATTCTATGCCAATACAGCTGTGAAGTTAAGATTTTTGAAAATAGACCTAAGACTTGGAGTAAATCAAGTATCCGGCCCGCGGGCCACCAGTTGGCCATCGCTGGTCTAGATAATGTGGGAACCTCAACGTCTCACAACCCTATGTGCCTTCATGTCCTGGTACAGGGATAGCTTTACTTTTTTACTTGAATGGGAATGAAATATATAGGACATGAAGTATTACTGAGGAAAAGAGAAACACATTTGTTTGATTTGTTTTGTAGGGGAGAAGGTTCTTCTTGTGTCTTGTGGGGATGAGCTGTTTCAACACAATATATCCAGAATTCCTGACAGCACGATAATATACAAATAAATGAGACACAGTGTTCTAGCCCATTAGAATGGTACCAAAATTCTGGAGGAAGGTGGTGACTTCAACTTCAGTTTTGAAGGATGGATGCTGTATTTTCCTTCATAACGTTGGCACCCCTCTAACAGACTATAAGTGGGTGTCAGACCTTGAGAAGACCACAATGTAAATCAAAATTTTGGTCTGGAAATTTGAAAGGAAGACCCAGTCATGGTTTAGAGAATAATAATAGGTTGGCCTTTTAATATTTGGAGTGAGGGTGCCGAGCAAGTATATCTGCCTCGCTCTAGGGTCCTGTGGCCGGCTCTGATGAACATGTAGTATTGAAGGGTTAAAAAATTTATTAATTTTTGTAGCTAGCTGGCCTTCTCAAAAAGGACTGTGTACTGTGGAGTTAAATGTTTTATTGGCTAGTTATGTAGATAGTTAATTATCTCCTCCCAAGTTCCACATGCGTTTCATTTCATGTGTTCAGATTTTTTCCCCCCTTGTACACATTTTATGCACATTACTGCGAACTGGGATTGCAACTTCAGTCATGCATATATTTGTTTATTTATTATACACTAATTAGCCTGGTATGTTGTCCATAACTGTTCTTTTGTATTAGATACTCTATCCGAATGAAGCCTGTAATTCTGTTTCCTGTTGCTCTTGTTTTGTTGAGACCATTCACCTTTCACCACTGTAAATGTTATGTCCCTGTTTCTTGCCCTCATATATTAATAAATTTAATTATTGATTTGCAAGGGAAATTATTTTATTTCTCCACAAATATGCATTAATATTTCATGTTTCGGTATTTGAAATTTCTCATTTTTACAATCCTCAGAGCTGGCACATACATCCCAAGAAATAGTGGAGGTAATTTCTTCCCATCTTCCACCTTATTAATACCCTTGTACATTTGTCATCCACATAGCACTGGACTACCCTGATACTTCCATTTTGACAGGTGATTTTCGAGTATCCACAGGTGATTTTCGAGTATCCACAGAGTCTGTAGCAAGAGACTTATCCTGTCACCCACTGAAGTATCCAAGTATAGCAGTCACTCTTCAAAAGACAAACACAACCTTCTCAGGTAAAGTAATTTGGCACTGAATTCTGCTCAAGTTAATATAATTCTTTGATAACAGGTAACCAGTGGGTTTAGGTGTTAGCTGCTGACTTCTTACAGTGGTAGCCATGGCCACTTCAATTCCAGGTTAATTCGTTTGGGACTTCTGACGGAAAACATGGACCTGGGGCAGGTTTTCTCTGCATACTTTGGTTTTCTGTGTCACTCTCATTTCACAAAATATTCCACTTCTCTCATCCATCATCTCGGCTTGGTAAAACTAGCCATTAATAGCCCAAATGCACGGAATTCAGTCTCACCTCACCTTAAGAATAAACAGAAGTTATTTTAGATAACAGGTAAGGAATACAGTTGCAGTTCCTTGATTAGTTTCAGAAGCAGTGGTAGTTACAAGTGTTTATATATCCAGAGATATCATTAAAATAGAAGTATATATTGATTTACTTTGCTTGGTAAAATCACTCTCTTTACTCTGCGGCTTAAAGAATGCTTTATTTATCTCTTGATCCACACTTGCGGGTATGAGAATTATTTTAGACAAAAATTGTGTCACATGTTCAGGGAAAAGTACTTTAATATTAAAGCATTTATGTAATGAATTGTTTGTGATAAATTTGATAATTAATAAGCAAGAGGAATATATTACCGATAGTATTTGTAACAGCTGATAATCTAAGGTATGTCATGCAGTCTGCCTGTACTCTGTTTTAAGAAGTCTGACCACTAGCAGTCATTGTAATATGTGTCTTTGTCATTCAGATTGTGGACCCAACTGCATGCTGAGCCATGATAAATTCCCATTTAATAAACTTGTACACAGTGGTAGTGGTGCTGTTTTCTGCAAACAAACACATAACAGCAATGTCTGCTTCTGTAATCCTGGATTCCGTGGTTCCAACTGCTTAATCAGTAAGTATTTTTCACCTGCTTTGGGAACACATCCCTCACTTCTTATGTCCACTTGCCATCTTTTTAATGTATAAAGAAATCAATATGTTTCAGTAAATAAGTATGAATAAGAGCTTATATGCCGGTCACGGTAGCCGAGTGGTCTAAGGCATGTACTGTCTTCGCTCGCTTGGAAACCGGAATCGTGGGTTCGAATCCCACTCAGGGCATGGATGTTTAGTTTGTGTGTGTGCGTTTTTCTGTGTTTGTGCACAGGTAGAGGCCTTGTGATGAGCTGATCACCCACCCAAGGAGTCCTACCGAATGTGTAAGATCTAGAAAAACCGAAGTGAATGGAGAAGTTCATGGAGGTGGGCCTAGGCTCACTGGGGCTGTAGTGCCAAGGAAAAAAAAAAGCTTATCTATGAAGACTTTCTGTATAAGTAATGCTTTCTATATCCCTCATTAATAAAATATATAAACATTTTCAATTCTTTCCTTAAGGAAATAAAGTAATGTTAGAGAACACTGTGTCTGTGACTAATTCATTGGATCTTTTCAATCAGTAAAGAAACATCCTCTAGGGAAATACAGTATGCCCCAAAATATATAGTACTGAAATGAAAAGATGTCCTGTTGATACCACTGTCTTCATGTGAAGGCCCCTTGCACGACAGAACCTTCTCAAATCCTGAAGTAATGGTCCGATCACCACTTACCTGTAGTGTTCTTGGGTGACTGTAAAAGCATTTACTTCCTCATCCTCAATGAAATAGGGTCCTAATATACTGTGTGCTGAGACGGCACTCCATATCGTCACATGTGTACTATGTAGTGGTTTCTGAACGATAACATCTGGCCACCCAAAACCAAGGAAGCCAGTTGTCTGGCGACCACTTCTGTATGAGCGGAAATAATACTCAACTATGAATACTTTTTCCTCCATCGAGAGACCCATTTCCAACAACAACTGCACAACACAACTTCCTTTTCACTACTGGGAACACGTGCGGCTGGAATTATGCCCTGTTGACAAATGCACATGTGCTTTTGAGATATATGAGTTTCAGCACTGAATTTTTGGCACATACTGTATTTCTTCTAAAAAAATCTAAAAGTCAACAGAAGAACACATAGTTCAAGGACCAAGTCTTGAAGAATTTTTATGTTAAAAAAGGAAAAGTTCCTTAATTGCTTTTTTGGCACATATGGACAAAGAGTATCTGTGTGCTACCTGCTGTTACGCTTTTTCTTGCTTCGCTTATTCTTTGAACCTAAAGATGTAGGCAAAATTTCGCTTGACCTTCGGATTACACAGTGTTATATCCCAGAAGATACTTCTCTTTATAACCACCGCTGTGAGAACCTCCAATCGTACATCTGTGTGTACTGGTTACCACTTCTTGATCACAACATTCCTTGAAAAATATGTATTTTATTTTTCAGGTTGTGCAAATGGTTTGTTTGGTATTAATTGTAAGGAAGAATGTGGATACTGTTCAAAACAGGTGTTTTGTAGCAAGACTAACGGCAGATGTGCATATGGCTGTGAGAGTAGGTACAGTCCCCCAATGTGCAAGAAAAGTGAGTACAATATGCATATTCAGATTATTTTGGAAAGTAGATGTACTTAGTTTTAAAATGCAGTGTTCAGACATCAGTCTTCTGATGATCATGTGCTCATAATTTTAGTAAACTCAAAAGCCGTTTATATATATATATATATATAATAAAGTGAGGAACTTAAAAGAGTTACAAGTGATCATATTTCTGAGTACCACATGGTAGGAGGTGCACAGAGCTTGTTCACTTTAGTTAGATCTGGTTCTTATGTCATATACAAAGAAACAGAACTGAGGAAGCTGTAAATTAAATTTCATCATTTTGTATGAGTGATGGTTCCAGCACACACTGATATCAGATTTCTACTCTCTTATACTGACACAATACATTACATGTCTTTGAGATACAGTGACTCTTCATTGGAGATAGTATTCAGTAGCTACAGCTATCGTATTACCACCCCCCACCACCACAAATTTATTTTATGTTTAAAATTGCACACATTAATTGGAGAAGATGATCACAGTAAATTAGTTAGGTGGTATGAGGCTGAATGTCACAAGATATATGGAGAGGAAAAAAATGGACAGTGGAACAGGTTGGTTAAGCTATAATAAATACTCTACACTTTCATTTAGAAGGTATGCAGTTAAAGTCTCAAGCATATTAGTTTCTTCCTGTCCTTAGTTTATCACCCTCTCTAGATGAATAAGAAGATTTTTTTAATCATAAGTGGCTCAGTATTTATGTGGTCATATCTCCATGACACTTTCATGTGAAACAGCATTGTTAAATAAAGGTTGATTAGTCAATGAAAAAAAAAGGAAGCAAGACATATCAAATTGGTGTCATGTGTTGAGCTTTTGTTTCATAATAGATAAAAAAATATTAAAGTTAATATTCAAGTCCTAATTATCGTAACAAATAATTTTATGAGTATAAAGAATAAAATACAGTTTAACTCACAATATCAGTGTTCATCATCATTATATATATACTTACTTATGGAGCTGAGCCCTACTTGAAGAGAAGCCAAATCTGCAGCTACTCAAGAATTTCCCAGCATTTTATGGAAACTGAAGTTTCATCACTGTCTTCACAAGAGCCCTCAACTAGTCCCTATCCTGAGCCAGATCAATCCAATCCATACCATCCCATCCTCTCTCTCTCAGATCCATTTTAATATTGTCCACCCACCTATACCTTGGTCTTCCCAGTGGCTCTTTCCTTCTGGCTTTCCCACCAATATCCTATAAGCATTCTTCTTCTCCCCCATTCGTCCTACATGACCTGCCCACCTTATCCTCCTTGACTTGATCATTCTAATTATGTCCAGGCCCAAGAATTTTTGTAACAAGTTCATTTTATGGCGAGGTGTTTCTAGCTCCACGCCGAACCCCTAAGCCGGAGGACCACCCCTTGTCGGCTGTCCGCGACTGCTTAATAAATATTGTAACGTGTTTCGTTACTGAAGACGCCGTAGAGATGGTTAATTGGTTTATTTAACAATCTTCAAATAATGGCTACAATTAATTATCACACAGTTGCGGGGTTTCACACTTTATAACCCTAAGCGCATTAATCTGTTACCACTGTTGCGGGGTTTCACGCTTTATAACCCTATGCGCAAATCAGTTCACTCTGTCTTCAGCAGTCTACACGTTTACAGTAGGGGAGCTGTGTATCACTGTATCACACGCTCCCAATTACACAATCACACACACGTCCGGTTCTTCTTTCCGCGACGGCTGCTATACTCCAACTGTAGTCGGCTGACTGGAGAACTGTTGATAACACACTCGGCGACTGTTACTTTATAACTTGCCTCGGCTGTCACAGTACAACTCGGAAATGCCTTCAGTACAACTGAAGTCGCAGACTCCTACAGTAGAACTGACTGGTACCAGCTGTGCAGCTCACTTATATAGCTGCAGTGCTTGCCGGTTGCGTAATGAGTGCCACGTCACAGTAGGAAGTTGATTACGGGTACGTAGCGTTACACGTTACGTCACCGCGGAGGGGACTGGCGGGGCGGGAACTCGCCTATTACCGTAGTAACGCGAGCGTTACGTTACCGCCACGTACCGCTGGGGAGGTAGGGGTGATCCATGTCACAATATATTCGCATCTTCCCTCCATACCTGGAGGGTGTCTCCTCCATCCGCAACCTGACATCCTCTATCCATCACCTCCTGATGATAATTTTTTTTATCTTCGCATGTGACAGCTACATTGATAGAAATAACAGTGTTTTTGATGTCTACATCCATCAGCCCAATACCCAAAGCTTGCTTATGTGTGACCAGAGTGAATAAATGTATATAGGGAGGTCTGTTTCCAGTTTTGTGAACTCCTTTATCTTATGCTGAGGAACAAAACAGTACAATGACTAGTGACATGTAGACTGGATCAATTTCTGATCAAGATTCAGAATAATGCCTTGTAATCAAATATGCAGGAATCATGGATTGAGGCAGGAAATATGTTATTTTATATGTGTATTGGAAGGGAAGCATTTGTAGCATACACTGTTCATTCTTCATTTGTTGTCTTTAAGACTTGTAACAATTATCAGTAAAGTAGGCCAACTGCAACTATCAGAAATTGGGGATGTGCTAGTCAGATTCACAAAGGATGCTGGCATAACTGGGAACAGTACCAGATAATCCAGACCTATGTAGCAAGCTGCAGAAGGCCTGAAGCTGTTCCCCTTGCACACTTTTAACAACTTCTGCTTATTCAAACATTCAGATATTTAAAAGAATTAATACATGATTATAATCTCTTGTAAATATGTCTGTGTTACTGATAATGCTGTCTTTGTTCTATAGAATATCCAGTACTTAAAGAAACACCAACTTGCATTTCAAGTACTCCAACTACAATAACTGTGAGAAAATTGGACTTAGACTACGACGGAGACATTCCCCCTGTAATTTATCAGCTGCAGTATGTGGTAAGTAATAGAATTCGCACACACCTGTGTGCACAAACACACGGAGACAGACACAGAACATTACATTTCTAAATTATAAGGCAATTATTATATATGATTAAGTTCAGCAAACTTATTCCTTATGAATGTGTTAATGAAGATGTAGGGCTTCTTATATCAAAGACAAGTTCTGGTATCGGCAAGACAAAACATGTATGGTGCAAGGGTTTTTGTCTCTAGTGTAACAAATTCTCAGTAATAGTTCCACTGACTTATAATGGAAGCAGTTTTTTAACATATCTAAGGCGACAAAATACATATCTCAGGATGGTTCTTGTGAGACCAAAACATGTCATATAGTAATGGGAGGACATGAAATAGGAGTGGTTGAACCAGGAACTACATAGAGAGGTGAACTGAAGACTATATATATATATATCAAGTTCAAAGACTATCTCCCATTCAAATAGGTCATAATTTTCCGATACGTATGATATACCTGTGTGTGTGTGTGTGTGTGTGTTAGATTTACCAGTGAAATAATAATTGTCATACAAATTAAACCTCATAAACAATTGTAATGTGGACAAAAATTCTTCATTCTGAATGTCTTTTCAGTCATCAGAAATTCTTACTCAGAACAGAGGGTGGACTACAGTTAATCAATACAGTGGTGAAGAACAACTTATACATGGTTTAGAACCAGCATCTAGCTATGCAGTACGAGTTGTTCTAATTGATGAGACGGGGGCTGGTTACAATGGCACTGATGTACAATATGCAGTGTGTAACACAACATGTAACTGTAAGTTGAAACATTTGACAAACTTGAGAATAAATGAAAGGATACTATGTGATGATGTATGAATGATAATTAATATAATCTATTTACAGATTCTGTGAAAGTAGATGTGATAGCTTCAAGCCAAAGTATCACAGTAAATTGGAAGGTAGGTTAAAGTCAAATGTGTAACATATTATCAGTTTCTGCTGGGAATAGTAACAAAATAGTTCCTAGAGTGTTTTAGTCATAGCAATGTAGAGCAATAATTGCATACTTAATGCCTGAAATTTACCAAACATCTAAATATAAGCAATTCCTTTAGAGTAACGTACCTAGCTTTCCAAAGTACCACTAAGTACTTGTACCCTATGCAGTAGTTGCAAAGATGATGAAGGAAGTGAGTGCCAAAGAGACCCTATTTCACAAGGAATGTATGAGTATTTCCACATTTCTACTTACGTAACATGTTTTCTATCCACATCAAATTGATTTAACACTATTGTTGAATTGAAGACTCAGCACCTCTCTCATGGTTATGATCTTAAAAAGTGATTCATCTGTCTCATTTTTAGATGTTCTGTCTTCCAGATTATTTTATGGAGCAATTTAGACATCTGTAGATTTGTGGTCCTTTACTGAAGTAACTAATCTACTTGGTGATATTATTCTGTGTATTTAACTTCCTTCTCTGTGTCAGTAATTTCAGACATCAGTATTTCATTTCACCAAAACCTTACACACATTGAAAACTAAAGCCCTTCCTGCTTGCAAAAGCTCTTCTTTTGAGAAAGTTTCTTTACAGAAGAAGTTCCAGATTACACTAGTCTCAGATTTCTGTGTACAAGAGACCATGAATCCCCATCCTAGTGGTTTAAAACTCTTCTGGAAATACTTTTGATTTTTTACAGCCTCTTCTCTGTAATAGATAGAAACATTAAGTGAACCAGGCATCGGGTGACTCCTTTGATGGCCAATGGGAGGTCAGATTCATTGGTACCTGCCAAAAATATGTTTGTGTTTATGTCTAGATCTCTGTTTTGATTGGCTGCCTGTGTTGTACTGATATGTAGACAAACCAAGGTTTGTTTTGCTGCACATGGTGAATAATATAAACCAGTGATAAATGAGTATATGTATTTTTCGTTAGAAAAATTACTTACTTAGCTTTGCAGGACATCACATCAATGATTTGGACCTTTGCCATATTCCTAAATATTAGGTATAAGAATATTGTACAAAATCTGTCGGTTAATTTATGTGTATCGTAATACAAAATTTCATATGCCTAGCTCCAATGCTTCATTAGTTGTCACATTCATATTGACACTAAATATTGAAGATGGCTCTCTTCTGAAATGTGACACCATGTTGTTCGTAGATAAGAACCAATGTTTCAGAGGAATTGACTCCCTTCTCCTTTAGAGTAGAAGAACAACCTTTATTTTTTCTAGCCTGAGGAAGGAGGTAACAGGTTCGTCGAAATCACTGATACATGTATGTGTATATCAAACTACATGTTGTCACATTCCAAAAGAGAGTAATCTTCATAGTCACAGCCATGAGAATCTAAACTCAGGCAATAATTTTTATTCTGCTTGGCTGGCATGTTGTTTAACATTCTGAAAAAAAAAGTCACTTGAAGGGAAGTTTGATAAATTATAAAAATCTCTTAACACAACATTTCAGAATATTATGTTGGTACACTGGTGTTTGCATTAGCGACACATTTTATAGATTCTTTTAGTCAGCACCACATTTGATGTAGCAGGTAGGAAATTGAAAAGTACAGAGTTGAAGGTATTTTCCTGTTTCATGAGGTTCATACTGAGTTTGATGAAACTGAGCCAGTTGCTTCAGAAGTTATTAAGGAGTGACTTCACACTTGAAGGGATGTGTTCACTCATAGATATAATGATGCTATAAGCCTTCCTCTCCTTATACAAGTAAAATAAGTGAAGTGGGCTAATAAATGTACATGGGAATCTAGCTTTAAAACTTCCATTTCCCACAATGGCTTTTGCGCATAAAAATGGGTTGCATCATAATTAATATAGCTGCATTGAAGAATGAATGTTATGTAATCATTTCATACAAAATTAACATTATAATTACAAATTAAGTGTGACACTTAAGTGACTAATGCATCCTGTAGGATTTCATGTTCCTTTATTCATTCATATGATTTGAAGTTGCTGAAAGCTTTTTAATAACATGGACTTTTGTAGAACTGTTAGGAAAACAGATGTGAATGAGTTTTGTTAAATATCTTGAATTGCAGCTGGAATTGCAGTCAGTGCAGCAATAGGCTAGAGACTGGACAACTGGAGTAAATTCCGGGCAGGAGCAAGGGTTTGTTTTCTACTCCAAAATATCAGACCCGGTCTGGGGCGTGCATAGCCTCCTAACCAATGGGACCACTTGCATCCATGTCGTGCAAAGGCAAGAATGGTGGAGCTATACCTTCATTCCCCTATACACCTTCATGGCATGGTGGTTAATTAATTAAGTGCAAGGATAACTTTACCCTTGTCTTATCTTGAATTTCAGCACATAATTTCGTCTGTCAGTTTTCAGCTTAAGTCTGCAGTGAAATAATTAAAAAATAAAATATCACCTTATGTCAGAGATGGATAGAATTTACTGAGGCACGTGGGCGAAGGAAATAGTGAGATTTCAGGAGATAATGCATTTTTCTTATTCAAACTGAAAATAGTGACTCAGTTCTTTCAAATGTTTGTTGATGTGTTGCACATTTAGTTGGCTGCACAAAACTGTGTGAAGGATTGTCCAGCCTGTGGGCCAGTGTACTGACATCTGTTTAGTAGTTACGTAAGCATAGGATGTAATGTAAGTAGCTGATATAGAAGAGAAGAAAATAAGCTACAATTTTACGTAGTCCACCCATGTTTAAGATTTTCTGAAGTCACACAATTTGTTATATATTGAAAATTGTAAGTAATGAAATGCTCCAGTAAACTTGCATGTAAATATTTATGAAAATAACATTTCATATACAAAATATTTATATAAAGTTGCGCATATTTTACAAATCTAATTTACATGCAACAACTTGTTTACAACGTTTTGGATATTTTGAAGAGTTTCTGCTACATGATTCCAAGTTCGAGTATTTTCAGTTGTCCACCAGTCCATTTCTGTTATTTTTGTACAAAGTGCATAAGATGAAAATAATTTGGGGATGTCATATATATCCATTTTTCTGCTCACTTACATGTTTAATCTCTGAAGAAACTCAATAGATTTCGATGAAATTTGGTTCTGGAAGCATTCATTAAAGCTTTCAAGTAAATTTTAATTGTGATATGAATTGGTCTAATATAAATAACAAACTTATTCAATGTTATAATTATTCACTGAAAGTGTTCACTGGACAAAACATTACACATTCCACAAAACAGATCCCATTACAATTTACAAATGTTCTTTGAAGTTTTTCATTGTCATACATATTCATATATGTAACAAATATCAAGGCCAGTAAGATATCACAAAACCACAGATTACACATTTGATAAATGTGTGTGCTATTCTATTCTTGTATGTTATACCTTAAACTTTATTTTTAAAAGTGGTGTGTCAGGTTTCACTGTTTTATTTTTTAAAGCAAACTGTCCTTGTTTACAATATGGCATGTTTTTGTTAGAATATATAGTCTAGTTCTTTGAAATTTTAAGGTTAATTAAATTACACATTTTCAGGAACCTGATCACCCCTGTCACATAAGTTCGTACTTCTTAGATGTTGAAGAAGTAGGAAGTACTTCTCATATCAGAAAGAGTGTGTCATCTCTGCCTTTTCAAATGACAGGGCTTAAACCATATACAAATTATACGTGGATGGTGATATATGGTAATAACACAATTTCTACAGACACTCTGAGAACTCTTGAAGGTGGTAAGTTAAAGATATATTTTCTTGTATGTATATTAATTAAATTTATGGTACTCTATTAAAAATTAAGGAATATTGCTTCATGTAAACTAATTCATTAATAAGTAGGAGAATATGGTATTGTGGCATGCTGCCTAAAAGCTGGATTATCTATATCTGCGGGCATCCATTGCTAGATAATGGCTTGTTAAAACACATTTCTGAGACAGCACATACAGAGATGTCCATTGCTAGACAATGGCTCAGTAGCTGTGTTTCCCACACAACAAGGAACAGAGAATATCTCATTGCGTAGGCGGCAATTGTAAACACGTAAACGGTACAGTGCCTACCTTGACAGAAATTATGATGGGAATGAAAGCCAGAGCTACTGCAGTTCCTGCTGCAATGAAAAGCCTTCAAGAAATTGTCTTCTAGTGTATGTGACTGTGGAATATAAGAGATCAACCAGAACACAGAATAGGGAGAGCACAGGGGAACTGAGAACCAGTGAGATCAGCAGAAACTAGATCAGTGGCGAATGGAGCAGAGATGGGAACAGAAGGAACCAGCAGCGCCAAGGACTAACAGCAACGACACTTCACCGAGAATAGAGGTGGAAGATTGAATAGCCTTTGAAGATGAAATGTGAGAGCCAACGGCCTAGTCAGGTCGCATCATTTGGAAGACATTTCAGAGTGATTGTAGTTGTAAATGTGAACAACTTGTCCAATAAAAGCTTCACCAAATTCGTACCCCATTCAGTTTTTGTCACGGATACCCGGACACATGACAATATTAGCTCGTACTAGGTTGGTGGTTATTTTCCTTCAATATTTCCTTCACTATTGCACTGAGAGCTATCCATTTTGCTTTAAAGCAAAATGAAGAAAGGTAACGTGGAAATGATATTTTGTTCCCATCCAGTTTCAAGGTCTGGAAGTGTGCTGAATAATAATGACTTAGTATTCATACTGTGGCCACGCCATAGGTCAAGCGGTTAGTCGCTGGCTTCCCACGTGGCGGCCCGGGTTCGATCCCGGGCTCTGGTCAAGTGGGATTTGTGGTAGACAAAGTGGCGTTGGGGCAGGTTTTCTCTGAGTACTTCAGTTTCCCCTGCCAATCTTAATTCCAACAATTGCTCCACAATCACCCTCACCTATCATCTGCGGCTGGTACAATAGGCCAGAAGTGGCCGCAGTACAAGGGACTTAGTCCCACCCCACTAGCAATTAAAAAAATAGTATTCATACTCAAGCCACTAGTGAAAGTTATAGATTTGTTAGTTTGCTATAGTGCTTCACTCTGCATTGAACAACTGTCTTCAAGGCAGAGAGCACTTTTTTTACATTACTGGGTGGTTGGTGTCATGATGAAAAATTTCCTATGGCTGAAGTTTTTTTTCCTGTATTATAGAGATAATTTTTGTCAGATTTTAAGATTAATTTAGTCATACTACATTATATGAAACTCAATCTTGAGATTTTAATAAGGGAATTTATTATGAATAATAAATATATAATGACAGCATTTGCTATAGAAAGAATTTCTACAAAAAATTAAATTGAACAGCATGCAACAGGAACCATAATACATGGGGGACCTTTGAAAAGGAGAAGAATATCTGATATAGAGTTAGCAGTAAATAATATTAGCTCTTGAAAACCACAGATTATAAAAGAATCATTATGTAGTTTGTCAGAAGGATGGAGCAATGTGTAAAATTTGAGGCTTCTCACAATGGTGGTTGTGGAGAGTTCTGTCTTCTGGGAATTAATGTTGTGTAGTCCATTGAAAGAAAGCAGTGTTTTTGAAGAACATATGGCCTCCATCTGGGGGTTGGAGAGTAAGCCAAGAAAGAAGCCAGCATGAAGCAGGCAGCAAGCAGAGTAAGTAGTCTGCAGAGAAATGAAAATGAAAGGGACCTAGGAAGCCAAATGAGAGTCAATGTGAACTGTGAGCTTGGCTTCTAAGTCCCTTCTTTTTCACTATACCCCAACATTTCTACAAGCCACTTGCTCTGCCTTTTGTCTACGTCATACTGGGTGTTTGCTTGGCTTAGTCTTCAATCCTGAAGACAGAAGTGACATGATGCTGCCATAATGCTAATTGGCTTCCACTAGACTACATGACTTTGTGTCCCAGAAGATAGAACTGCTTGATGTGATAATAGTCTTGAATTTAAAAACGAACAGTTGTATGTCTTGAATGCACAACAAGAAAAGAGACAAATGAACAAAGATTAGAGCTATTTGGTCATTCAGGAATATGCCTTAAATTTATTGGCACTGGAGGAAAAGCTAAGGTTAGGACATCTATTGTTTTTGCGGGTTACCTGACCATATGGGCCTGTCAAAGCAGTGAATCTGTTGATGAAAAACTTGGGGTAAGTGACCTGCATGAGGATTGTCATCTAAATAAATTCTGGGTAGTAATATTCGTGCCTCTTCTTGTTGTGACGTATCTTCATTTGAATGGGCCTATATGCAGGAGGGTAAATTGCTAGTGATGAAACCACCTGTTCAGATGTGTCAAAGCCTCCTTCAGCCATGTCAAGAAGTAAGAAGTCATGCTTGCTTGATTCATGGACATCAGATGCACGGGCAGCTGGCCCTAGTTTGCACATCATGTGAGAACCCATTACTGTGCTGCATTGTGTCATTGGATGTATGCTATGTGATAAGGAATGCCACACCTTCCATCTTCATGACATGTTGCGTAACATACTCAATGATGATCATCATATATCAAATGATGTGGCATACTTGAACAGTATTGAGCTGTCAAGGTCAGTTTAAGTTTTGAAATGTTATGTCATTTTAAGATTCTGCTATTATGACATTGCACTGAGATTTTATTATATGAATGTTAGAACCAATGTGTCAGGTCCTTATCCAGCCCGGCAAGTTAATTGGTTTTAACATGTAATTACTGAGATTATAATGCTCTTTTGACTACTTCATATGTAATTTGTTTCATTAGGGTTTCCCTTCAGAAAGCTTGCAATGTCAAAATTAGAAGTACAAAATAAGGTTTCAGTAAGACATTTGAATATATTGTGACATGTTGCTTAATGGAGGACACCCCCTCCCACCCCAGCGGTATGTGGCGGCATCGGAACGCTGTCGTTACTATGGTAATAGGCAAGACAACACTCCTCCCCTCTCCTCGCGGTGTCGTAACACGGCGTCAGGCGACAGCGGTACCCATTACGTAACAGGCAAATACTGCGACTATTTAAGAGAACTACACAGCCGCCGAAGACAGCAGCTAAGGCAGCAGTTACGAGTTACGAGTTACGAGTTAGCCAGCAGTGAGTCAGTTAACCAGTCAAGAGCTGTCTATCTTTCGTCGGAGTATTTGTGATACTGCCAATGGCAGTAATTTTCAGATTGTAAATTGTGCGATTGTATGAACGAGTGTGAAATAAAATTCGCTATATCCAATGCGGCGTGAAGTTATTTGTCGCGTTATACACCCAACACGTGACAATTTGGTGTCAGAAGTGGCATTCGAACTTGAACATGCCTCAACGCATTATACTACTGCACGATGGAGATGGAAATTTTTTTGAACGCTTATAGGCGATAATAGACGCCGATAGAAAAGCCTGGCCAGAAGTGATGGCCGCCTGGCGAGAAAATACTGCCGCGGAGACGAGAGCAACCCAAGCAAGAATGAAACAACAAGATGTCCCTGTAGACAATGCCATAGTGATATCGGTCAGTGAACCTGAAGATTAATTGATGCCGATTACCCAAAAAGAGACGGTGGCCTGCCCAGAAAAGATGGTGGCACGTCTAGTAGAAGAAAAGCCGGCCTCAGTTGACAGGAAACCTGAGGCGGCAGAACAACGAGAGGTGCCCGTAGAAGACGCCGAAGTAATGCCCATCGGAGAACCGAAGAAGAAAAGGCGTAGGGACCGAAACAAGCAACGAAATATGAAGAATCCGACACAGGGAATTTGTGGACCCCAGAAGAAGTTGGCCATAGCCCGCAGAGTAATGAGCCGCCGTGTGGAAGTGGCACGGCGGCAGAAAACCAGCAGGAAGGTGTCCAGCTGTGCAACAGTGACAAGGCTCAAGAGGAACATCTTCAGGAAATCTTCGACTGAAAGAAATTGTGAACCGCGGAAAGAAGTGACCGCCACCGGAATGAAGATTACAGAGGAGAATAGATGTTGGAAGTACCCTCAATGCAACACTGGCATAAAGGACAGAGGTCTGAAACGGCGACTACGAGTCAGCAACCAATTGAAGGACCCAACCAAGAACGCCATCGGAGGGTGTAGATCAGGACAGCGATCGCACTAGGAGGGAGAAGTACTCTGAAGACGACTTTCTACGAGATCGTCGGCAGGAAGATCGCGAAGCAAATAGCTGGATCTTCTGTTGGATTACGACAAAACAAGGAATGGACCTTACGGAGGGGTCGACCCCTCCAAAGCGGAAAGAGAAACAACGGATCGGGGAGGAGCCGGTAACGTAGAAATACCGACCTCCCGAGCAAGGGTGACTGCGATGGATGAATGTGATACAACTGGATCTTATGGCAAGTTAAAAGGGAACCGCTCGAGACGAGCTGGTCTTAAGAGGGGAGCGGTTGTAACGGCCGGAGAATAGCCGCTGCAAGTAGTAGCCGAAACAACAGGAGACCCACCAAGCACATCCTTGGAAGAAAAGGAACGGGGGTACACCGTTAGCCTATTCGGGACGAACAGCCTTAAGGAGGGAGCAGTGTGACATGTTGTGCAATGGAGGACACCCCCTCCCAACCCAGCGGTACGTGGCGGCATCGGAACGCTGTCGTTACTATGGTAATAGGCAAATCAACACTCCGCCCCTCCCCTCGCGGTGACGTAACACGGCGTCAGGCAACAGCGGTACCTATTGCGTAACAGGCAAATACTGCGACTATATAAGAGAACTACACAGCCGCCGACGACAGTTCCTAAGGCAGCAGTTACGAGTTACGAGTTAGCCAGCAGTGAGTCAGTTAACCAGTCAAGAGCTGTCTACCTCTCGTCGGAGTATTTGTGATACTGCCAATGGCAGTAATTTTCAGATTGTAAATTGTGCGATTGTATGAGCGAGTGTGAAATAAAATTCGCTATATCCAATACGGCGTGAAGTTATTTGTCGCATTATACACCCAACACGTGACAATATTTTTTACTTTATGCAAACCATACTTGGTGTTCCAGAAAGCTATATGGAATAATATTGTTTGGTTCAGAATGAAAAAGAAAATACATTTAATACATTTTGGTACAATGTACCCAACTAGGAAACTGAAGAACCAAAGTAGCTGTCATTATAGCTCACTACTAATTTTATTGCTGACACAGTATCTGTCATTTTACAAAATATTATTAGTCAGCTGGAACTTGAACTTATTATGGACTTGACCATGCACAATGCTATATTATGTGGGGTTTTATGTAGTTTTGTCATTACTCCGATGACAACCCACTTCTTCGGAACAGTTTGTTGGTCCTGAAAAGGACCGTGGTTGCTGAGATGTTTGATCGGAGAGGTAGCGCGGCGCGCGCCGGTAAGGAGAGAGGTTAGTTACGGTTAATGGACTGGCCGCAGTGCGGCCGTTGCTTGATCGCGGTGCGGCACATGGTGGAGGTTGCTTGATCGCAGCGCGGCGGCTGCTGGTGAAAGGCTAGTCGTTGGCGCGGTTGCTGGAGCGGGGAGGCGGTAGCTACGCCAGTTGCCCAGTGCGTCGGGTATGACTACCGGCGAGTCCGGACGGCCTAGTTGCCCAGTGAGTCGGGTGCGACCGGCAGACAGCCGTGGCAGTCATGCCTGGCGCAGCGAAGCGCCGATGCCTCAGTAGACCGAGCGCTGGCGACGAAGCCTGCTGGCTGATGTTGCTTGAGTGATGACTGATAGAGGTCTGCTTGTCGACTGATGAAGCGGCAGAGTCAGAGTCACGTTGCAACTGACGGTCAGTCAGTCTGTCAGTCTTGGTGTCGAGCCCCAGCTGGGGCTCATGACCAGATATTTCTTTTGAATGTAAGTTACTGTCTTGTCTATGTGTAGCGCCCTCCCTGACGAGAGGTCGGGTCTGTCCTTTGTTAGTCAGTCTGTAGTAATTTGTCCATTGTCTGTATTTACACATATTTACAATACACACTTATTTCTTATATAAATGTACAATATTTACACGGCCTCTGTCAGTCCAGGCTAGCTACAGCAGATTATACCCTTATATATACAGGGTGTCCCAGGAGGAATGTGCCAAACTTCGGGAGGGTGTTCCTTATGTTAAAGTATGCCGATATAACCCAAAACACCTATGTCCAAAGTTGAACGGTTACGGAGATAATGGCCCAAGAAAAGTGTGGTCTTCTGGCAGGTCCAAGCACGGTACCTCGCTGTCCCTCTCAGCTGAGAGCCCTTATCTATGTTTGTCATTGAGTGCGATGATACTCCCTAGCCGTGCTTATGTAGTTGGCTCATACCAGAACGCGCAGTCAGCACGTTACGTCATCGCTCGCCAGTCATGTGTTATGTATACCGCCTGGAAACCTAAGGACAATTATGACATGGCGAGCGAGTATTTTGTACTTCAATTTTATGGCTTTCCGTCACTCACAAGTTGGTTTGATGTTACGTACATTATTAACATTACAGAATCCACATATTCCTGCCAGTTTTAATATGTATTTTGTAATCAACAAGTGTGTAACCCCGGTCAAAGTTTGACACTTCTCGGGCCATTATCTCCGTAACCGTTCAACTTTGGACATAGGTGTTTTGGGTTATATCGGCATACTTTAACATAAGGAACGCCCTCCCGAAGTTTGGCACATTCCTCCTGGGACACCCTGTATATATAAATAATATCCTAGTCGTATTAGCTATAACGGCAGTCTAGTCACTTGAACGGTCGTATGCCTGACCGCCGCCAAGTTTAAGCCCCTTATACTTTCTGTGTCGGGCTTCGCCTTGTCCGATGTTGCGAACATTCTCATTATCATGATTTTGTATGACTTCTGCTTGTTGCCTGCATAATTTTGTTATGT
>NW_019742987.1:164789-165247 GCF_002891405.2 Cryptotermes secundus | reverse complement strand
ACGATGTCGGCTCCGCCATTTTATCCGTTGCAGACGGGACGGCCACCGCCACCGATGCACTACCCACGTACTATGCACTGGTAACAGAATAGTAACTAGGTGGCTACAGACGAACACTCAAGATTATGGTCACCTGGGACCGCTCAAACTCCTTCCGTAAACGTCTCCCGAACCAATCTCACTCCTACTCAAACAGACAATCTCTCACAAGTTATGTACCAGTAAGAAAGTACACCTAAACAAACAGACAGTCTTTTCAAGTCCCATCCGAAGAACTTCGACGCTCTCGCTACGAAGTCAGTCCAGTAACCGAATCCTGACTCATCGAATCTTCGAATCGAATCATTTATTGCGATGAAGCGGCGTTGGCGCTGTCCCTTTTTATACATCGCGTGATGGTGGAGCGAAAATTTGCTGAGCGCTGATTGGCTAGCGCGCGTAATGATGTAGATGCGGGC
>NW_019742987.1:127527-162704 GCF_002891405.2 Cryptotermes secundus | reverse complement strand
ATCTAAATAAGGAATAAGTGTATTATAAATATGTGTAAATACAGACAGTGGAGTTAGTAATACAGACTGACTAACAAATGACAGACCCGACCTCTCGTCAGAGAGGGCGCTACACGTAGACAGGACAGTAACTTTCACTCAAAGAAATATCTGGTCATAAGCCCCAGCTGGGGCTCGACACCAAGTAAGACAGACTGACTGACCGTCAGTTGCAACGTGACTCAGACTCAGAATCTGATTGATTAGCGCGCGCGTGATGGTGAAAAGTGATGTGAAGAGCGAGCGTTGCAGAAATGCATGATAATGTTGGATGTTCCCACAATTACAAGAATCAGTAGTTCTCTACAGGCTCACTTTGTTCACAGCTCCAGAAGCTCCAGTGAACTTGGAGGCTATAGAAACGTCTTCACATTCCATGAGCTTAACATGGGAACACCCTAACATTACAAATGGCATAATAAGGAGGTTTGAAGTACAGGTGAAACTAGTTTCATCCAAGTTACGGAAGCAGGAAGGAGAAACAAAATTTCCTGAGTATCGGCTAGAAGGGAATAATATGAGAATATCTAAGGTTTACTCATATAAAGTAAGTGAATTTTGGAATTTAAATTTTCTGGAAGGAGTCATTTATATTTGATACTGCTTTATATACTTGCTGTTTTGTACATGTATCTGCTTAGAGATGCAACAAGATGTAATTTGAAAAACTGTAGTAAGAGAAATCTGTTTATGCAAGCTAGCATGCATATATTACTTGCAAAATGGAAAGTTTGTGTCATATTTGGTTAGGGATAAATGGCAAATTATTCTGTTTTACATTTTAACCCTCTTTCTATACATGATCTTCAACAGTTCAGGACTCGTGCATTGCAGCTTGAAACTCTTAGATGAATTCAGGAATTTGTTCACTCTTCAACCTGTTAGCCTAAGAGGTTTCCCGGCATTTCCAATATTCTTATTTGTGGGCTGGTGAAGTATGATCATGTTTAGTAAGCGCTACACAATGTCAAATTTCAGAAGGATGTAACCTTCTAATTCACCGCCATAAGAACCTCAAGTCAAAACAGTTTAGTTTAGTTTAGTTTTAATTTAGTTGCAGTGAAATAAATGTGAGCGAATATAATTTGTAGCTAGTCAATGATACAGTAGCATTAATTAACTTATTTCAGGTGGAACATTTATGGCCATCATCACAATATGAGGTGTCTGTTCGTGGGGTAACTCTTGAGCCTGGTATTACTGCTGTTTTGACTGTGAATACATCATCAGTTGTACCTAATGTTGGTTCACAACTTAAGCTTGTGCATAATCTTATAACCAATACCACTCTTCAGGTTGTCATTCCATCTGCAGATCGGTTTCTTACTGCAAGCAGGTGAGTGATCTTGTGTAAAGAAATACCTGGGCTACCAAATATTCAGTAACCCATATTTTGCCTTCAGTGTCACTTTGACCTTTATATTGAGTCTCAGTCTTTTTATTTCATTTTATTAGTTAAAGATTAGAAAGAATTCCTCAGTGTCTAATGGAACTAATATGAAGGATTTTAAATTATCATGCCAGTTGTTATGAGGATTTTGTATCTATTCGAATGTAATGCCATGTAGTCCTTTGAATGTCAACATACATTTCAGAGGAACATGTTGCCTCCATCTTCAGGGCCAAAGAATAAGCCAAGGAAGAAACCAGGTTACTATCTGCTTCATGTTGGTTTCTTCCTTGGCTTATGCTTCTACTCTGAAGTTTGAGGCGACTGAAACTACAGTTGACTTCCACTGGACTACATGGCATTATATACCAAAAGATAAAAATCTGAGTAATATGAGTCTCATGTTACTGTCACGTGAAAATCGAGAAGAAATATTCAAGATATTTATTCTAGACAGACACAGAACTTATCATTTCATGCCTTAATTCCATTGAGGTCGTCCTTTTTATTATTGTTGTTTCCAGTTACTTAAATTCCAACATACATTCCTCCCTTTGAGGGCTTATTGGCACCTGATAATATATCTGAACACTGGCTAGTGGCAACTTTTCTTTGATAGGTGGTAGCACAATAATGCATGGGTGTAGTTGAATGTCTCATGTACACTTGATAAATATTTTCAGTAAAGTTAGTCTATTTTTACACTCCTCTCACACATCCAGATTTGTACAGCTTCACAAAATGAGTCATGTCATAACATTAACAGATTTGTTCAATAACAGGTGTACAGCTAATTTATGTTAATCTTCACATGTTGTTTATTGTGACCAGTCAGCTGTGAGCACTCTTTGTGTCTGTAGTGCCAAGCTGTAGCGAGTTACATTATATCTGTATTTTGGGCAAGACAGTGCACCAGCAAACATCACAGAAAATTCAGTGCATACTCCATGGGCTGCTTTTATTGAAAGAATAATTAGTAAGGGACTAAGGCTACTGGGTGGTGAGGGTCTAAACATGTGCAGTTTTTTCTGTAGAAATATTTGAAATAGAAAGTCACAGAAGTAATCAGCACTTTAGAAAGTGTCATAGAAAATCTTACATTGATGTGAAACGTGCTTGGATGTTGGTAGGTACTGTTTTTATTGGCTATTTTAGTGTAAGATAAGTAAAGTTGCTTTACTGAATGTTATGCTTTCTAAGCATAGATGGGACCTCCCGTTTTGCCCATGGTATCCTATTAAAATCTTATTAGAAAGAAGCTATGCAGCAGCTAGCAATCCATTCAAAGAACCGGCACTAACACGGCCACAAATGAGACAATGAACCTCTTTGTATCTCTGTCTTATTGTGACCTGTCCATATTCTGATTTTGTTTAAGTTTCATTTATGTAGTCTGTTAAGAACACACACAAACTACTTAACACCAGCTTACCATGCCAGAGGCATATAATAACAATTATATGCATATAAAATTAAATTTTATAAGAGCTATGTGAGAAGAATTTAGTTTGATGAAAGAAAACTGTTTGGATTAATTTAGAAACACAGTAGCTTTAATTGGCCAAAATGAAGTAAGAAGAAAAAGAAGGCGTGCAAAAAATTATGTAAAAGAATATGCTTCTCTCCTGAATACTTGAGGCTGATAAGTGAAATCAGTCTTAAACAGCTCAAATGTATGATTTTACACTACCTTTCTGGTTGCTCAGCCCACCAGCAAAAATCCAGTCTCATGATACAGTACCAGTATTTTGGAAAAACTTTCATGTGTTTTGGCACCCTTGTATTAAAATTGACATAGAAGGTAGAATTTTATAGGCCAGTAATAAACGCAGTTTTTAATAAAGGCTTTCATTGATGAACATAAACTGGTTTAGAGGTAATCCTCTAGGCTTGCATTTGGGGATTTATCAGTTCAACTCTCAGCTAGAACACTTTCTATCCTGAGTTTTTTTTCCATGTTTTTTCGCAGTCTGTGCAGGAAAATGCCATGAGAGTATGTCAATTAGGTCATGATTGCTTCCTTCCAAATCCTTTCAAGTTCTCCACTCACACTCATCAGTTCATCTCATGCTATATGTTCTGAGTACTGAAAGAGTCATTAGACAACATTCCCAAAAGAGCCACACTATGACTCTTCCTGTTTGTGCTGTTTTTGTTTCAGTTCTTACTTTGTGATTGTAATGTCTGACCGGGAAGAAGTAGTTGAAAATGACTCTGTATATTTACTGAAACCAAAGATACTGAGTGAACATATTCTGAGGGAAGCAAAGGTTGAAAATGATGGACATTCTTGGATTGCTGCAGAAATAAAGGTCAGGCATAACACAGCACCTGCACCAGCATTCATTACCAGTATTGGTACCATATCTTCCATGATAATAACCATTCCATTTGTTGTGGGGAAAATACTGCTACAAATATGAATGCTAAGTTAGTTTAAGTTAACTTATTAAGCACTGGTTGATTATGCTTGTTTGCTGTGTTCACATTTGTGAGTAAACATTGGAAATAGATCTGTTTTAAGTACTGTAAATTATAATGTTATCCCACATGGGATATACTGCTCAGGTTTCCATCTTTGATATTTCATAATCTGACAGACAGAACCACAAATCACAATTAAAAAGTTGAACAACCATAGTAAGTGTACATAAGTGAACAAAAATGAATAAAAACAAAACCAACAAATAAAATTATATATTTCAGCCTGAAGATGAAGAAAGACATTTCACAGTTGGTGATAACTCAACTAGTGGCTTAGGTGATGGCTACTGGAACCGACCTCTGACACCTGGAGTGCAGTACCAGGTGACTCTAGTAGCAGTCAATGGTCAGGATGGTGAATACAAATATAGTTTTGTAAGACTAGAACATCCTGTACAGGCTCTGTCTGAACCCAAACCTGGAGATGGAAGTAGAAGTGAAGCTGGTTGGGCCGCACTGCTGCTGTTACTGTTATTGCCAGGAATTGTATACTTCATTATACGGTAAGTGTTGTACAAATGTAAACTTAAGCATGTATACCAAGACCCACAAACATGATGGTTGTGATGGTTCAGTCGGTCAGGCTACAAATTTAATTCTTGTAAAACAATATACATTTTCTCTTCACCACCACGTCCAAAATGATTCTGAGTGGAGTAAAGTGACAGAGTGTGAAACTGAGTATATGTATGATGGTCTGGTGGGAACTAAACTTTGCCATGTAAAATTTGTAACTGGAATGAATGAAGACCTATATCAATAATTAGCAGAGCAGCATCATTGTAGAAAAATGTGAACTGGGTGCCATAGTCAAGATGATAATCTTGTCTGAAGAGATGCATTAGAAGAATGACTGATAAATGTTGTTGTTTATAGCAGATTCACTCAGTACTGTAGGTATTATGTTGGGAGAATATTGCCAACATAGTAATGGCAGATGAGAGACATTTTTATGGAGTATACAAGAAAGGAGCAGAAGAGACAGAATAAGAAAAAAAAGTAAAGAGAATTTACTTAGCAAGATAAATTAGTAAAAAAAAGTAAAGCTATCCCTGTAACAGGCCGTGAGGACCCATAGGGTTGTGAGACGTTGAGGGCCGCATATTATCTAGACCAGGATTTCCCAACCTTTTGAATGCCGTGGACCCCCTGTACCAAATGTTAATTGACCACAGCCCCCATAAAACCCAAATTGGAAATTTTTTATATTTTACATATCATGAAAGTGAAGCAGTAACTTACAATTTTACAACACTAAATGTGTCATTTATGACAATAAAATACTGTTATAAATGGAGCTTATTCAGAAGATCACGAACATGTCAATTAGGCCTAGTATTATGAATTTAACACTCACCTAATCAACGATCCACACTTTAACCACCGATCCATATATAAATAAGATCGTGAACAAACTGAAAATCAGAAGTTTCGTTGTGAACTAAATTATTTGAACAAGAGCAGAAAAGCTGAATATTAAACCGAGAAAAACACACTTGTATAATATTATAAAAATTCCCTGCACAAAAACTAAAGACACACAGGTTGTTCACTCTGCCACTGAAATGAATAAGAAACGTGGTCAATGGTCCCAGCTTCGTTCCCAACCAAAGAGGGATGGATTTTGTGGGGAGGGGGAGAATGGTCAGACAGCAGGTAAGCAGGACAACAGTCCACCCTGAAACACGGGTCCGAGATGCAATGGGCCGACCAAAAGAAAATGTCCTTGGAAAAAGCTACACAAATCGTTGGTTATTCACCTATGCTTTACAAAGGGAAGGTACCGTTACGGTACCAACAGTCCCGTTAAATTTTACTTCAACCATGGGACTCAAGAGCCAGAGATATACAGTGCAAATATCCCAGGTGTGAGGAACATGATAAGATAAATTTAAATGAAAATAAACTATCCTGTGGACCCCTTTTGAATAACTCGCGGACCCCCGGGGGTCCGCGGATCACACTTTGGGAACCACTGATCTAGATAATCGGCTCAAAGATGGCGGTTAGGCTGTCAGCCTTATGTGCCGGCAATGCTTTAATCCCCAGGAAAATTATTTAATTAATTCCTGGTACTCATTTCAGTTAGAGGCCGAGTCGACCCCAGGGCCATAGTGCAGCGGGAAGGATGAAAAAATCCAGTGAGCTCTTTGGGACTTGAACCCTGCACCTTCTAGCTTGTAGCATAGTACCTCAACGAACTACGCTACCACGTGCCCCAAGATAAATTAATACATAACAATAGGATTTTATGGTCAAGTTTTAAGAATAAATAAAAACGAACTCTGTTCAGAACATCTTTGAGAGTATGTAAAAAACTGAAGACAAGAATTTTTGTGCTCACCGAGGTCTTGTAGGACATCATTTATAGGCTGTACAATTTAATACCAAAGTATGCAGAATCATCAACATGTTTATATCCCTAAATAATGTTGATGCTGATAATGATGATATACAATCAAAGATATTTTACACAGAGAACATAATTCCAAAGAAAGTTTTGGAGATGAGACTAAAAGGAAGATTCTCAAAAGGATCTCCGATATAAAGACAGAAAGAACAGGTTAGGAAATACGTAATGCAGAAGAAGATGAAGAGCAGTGAAGAAAATTTAAGAGGAGGAGATTTGAAAAGACAGAGATGGATGGAGAGTCTTACATGCTAGACAATCCCACATAGTAGGAAACATCAGTAGAATGAAGAAAGTTAATATTACTCCCACTGAAATAGATCCTGTACTCTTTCTGAATTTCCATCTTCAGCACTGTGTGTAGCTGTATCTACATGCTAACAGTAACTGGTATTTTGTAGTTAACCTAGTGTGATGCTTTACCTGCACATATATATGACCTCGATATCACCAACAGTTCCTAAAGTCCTGTGCTTGCTGTTCCCATCGTGACTTTTCTCTCATGATTGCTGGACCCTGACGATTATTGCCAATCAAGATTACAGTCTTGTTGAATGTGACACTGTGTAGCCTGGAAGATAGGTTACAACAATTGAGAGGAATCTATATTTGCAGGGAATGAGGCAGCAGGTTCCTCTGAAACATTTTTACCTATCTACCAAACTATGTGGCGTCACATTCAATAAAATCTTAATATTTACTGCCGCAAGAATGTCAGATCTCACTACTGCCAATTATTTACCCATGCATGCCTGGATCACCGTGACCGAGTGTTCCCCTACAATTTTAACTTCAAATTGATTGACATAATTATATATATTTGGTTTTCTTGGATGTAATCCTCTTCTTCATGCACTTGTGATAGCGCATGTGCACACACTCTTCTATTTCTTGCATCATTTATTTCATTTTAATTTTATATGAAATATCTTTCAAGTGACAAACATCCTCATTTATTTTTCATTTTGTGCATCCTGTTGTGTTATTATATACAATTTCTTTGTTAGAATAGACTTGAAAGGATTCTGATGGTGGTGTATACTGTACAGGACTAATAGGCTTATTTTGGGCTCTATCCATCATCTGGTATATATAAGACAGAGAACCACAACGTTTCGGAGACTGGATCTGTCTCCGTCCTCAGGTGGATGGGGCAGGATAGACCTATTCAGTTGGGCCAGTTAGAAAGAGCTAGTCTCAATCACTGGACACTTTGTTAGAGTCTGTCACAACACAACAATATAAAGGTCAAGGCTAAAATTAGCTTGGCTACATGTTTCGGCTATTAAAGCCATCATCAGGCAAACACATGACTACCATATTCACATACCACTGAGCTGCAATTACGATGGTAAAAGCTGGACACTTGATAATACATTATAAAATACAAGTACAATGAAGTACAAACTTATTAAAACGAAAGTTATGACATAAAATAAAGTTAAAACTCTTATGTGATATTCTATATCACCAAGTGAGTTTGTTGCAATTTCGTTATATTCCCGCAGACATAATGGTATATTCAGACTTGTATACATGTAATAAACTGCTTGGAGGCCCGTGGTATGGATGTAATATAGTTTTGATGTTAATTGTTTAGCCGGTGCCTCATCTTACAATCTATTTGTCCTTTCTGTAGGGAATATAGATTGCAATATAGATATTGTTGTGTTGTGATTGACTCTAATAAAGAAGTTGTATCCTCATTTAAATGTATTCAGATTTCAGCAGTTACTGATACAGGGATTGACTAAATGTGTCAGAAATACAATATATTGATGTAAGTAATTATTTAGCTGAAAAGGAGCATGTCCATTTTGAGACACAGGACATGTTCTCCTTTTAATTAACTGGTTCAGTTATTTACCAGTTCTCTTTGTTTCCTGGAGTAAAAACTACTGGTCTTGGAACTGTTCATCAAATTTTTCACCTTGCAATGTAACTATTCTACAGTTTTCTTAAGTTTATTCACATTTTAGTTCTTCCTGAATTTGATGAAAGGAAGCTATTTTTATAAAGTTATGGGTGATACCATTTCATATATATCACCTCTCCCACTCCTAGCAGTATATTGGATTTGAGGCTGTTACAGCACTGAATGTGAAGAGTAGTATCTTTGGGAATGTGATAAATTTTAATTTGGTAGTGATAATAAATTATCTTATTTATTTACTTACAGAAGAAAGCAGATGAAGAAAAAAGGTGATACACTGGAATTGAAAGCAAATGATGTGCTGTATGGTGAGTCATTATCATGTGAACTGTTTTTTATATTTAAGAGATTGGTTGTAAGATTTACAGTTTAGGAAATAATTGATACTTACATTTCAGAGACCAGAATTTATTTACAATATTTTAGAAAACAATATATTTCTATTCTTAAATATGAAAGAACTTTACATTTTGAATTCAACTAAATTGTCATTTCATATTTTGAAAATTTTGGAGTAAAAGACAATTATTATAATTTTATTTTTGATGACAATCTTTATTCATTAAATACACAGTAAAGAACACCAGTTCTCATACAAATATTTTATTGTAGGAAGTATTTACAGTGATCTAAATACATATTTTGTAATAGGAAACCAGGGTGGTTCTACAGAAAATATAACAGGACTAGACCTAGAAACAGAAGGAATTCTTGTAAAACCAAAGCTTGCACCATCTCAAAGATTCAGCCGCAGGGTAGCAATTGGGGAGCTAGAGAAGTATGTGAAAGAAGGTTTAACATCTGGTGAACTGCAGCGTCAACATGCTGTGAGTATCTTTCAACATTGCACTGGAATGGAAAAGCAAAGGAATGGCAGAAATTAGAATCTTGAATGAATGAATGAATGAGGGGTAGGCTTTCTCGGCCCTTGCACTGTGACCTACAGTGGTCTATTGTGCTTCAAATTAGGGTCTTACTGCTTTCCCTTCTAGGATAATTCAACTCTGTTATTTCTTACCTCCTATGTTGAGCATGATAGGAAATGTTGTATATTTAAAAATTGTTTGTGTATATTCATTACTGCTGCTTTGAGAGTCATTTTACTTGTATAAAGAAATTACTATGTTTGAAATATGCATACACGGTTGGTTGGTTTCCAATGGCTGCATTTGGGATCATTTAACCCATTTTGCTTCTTGCTTCCCAGTAGATAGCACTCAAGTTCTTGCTTTGTTGCATCTTGAAGAAGTTTGCACTTTTCTTATGGGAAGCTTTGCCAGGTTTGTTACTCATTTTGCACTACCCAGGGGACATGTGTGACTTAAAGAATGTCTTGGATGCGAGCAACTTTGTCCCCCTATGCATACACAGTTGCAGTCCAGAATTAGTCCTACAGTTGACATTTTAAGAAAAACCTAATTTTCAAATGTTCGTAAACACATGCAGGATAATACACAATACATAATAAGAAACTGCTGCTTTAGATAGTGCATGAAATATTGCTGGGATAATTAAAATGCTTAGATTATGATGGGCTAACAGTGGGGTTTGGACAGACAAATCAAGAATTGCATAGAAAACTTTGATCAGGAAATTGATTAGAAATTGGCCACTTGGGGAAACAAAAAGAATACTGGAAGATAATGTTCAATTCATCTGTATGGAATTATTTTTTGGATGTCAAACTGAAACGAATTGACCCAAAATAATATTTAATTCTTGGTTTGGATGGAAACTATGTTGAATTTTTAGTTTCTCTTGTTATGAGAGAGTGAATTTGTCAGTGTTCAGCAAATAGTTTGAGCAATTCGTTACATATTCGAAATCAACCATGGAGGTTCGTTGGGGTTTACATGGTAAAATAAGAAATATGTGCAGCATTTTATTGGATAACCTCATCGAAAGACAACACTGAAAACAAGAGAACAACAGAAGACCCAAATTGAATTTATCGTCATCAGCATGATACACTAAGTTCTTGACCACTCAGTGTTACAAGGATAGAAACCATTTCATGTGAAAACAGCACAGCAGCCACGAGCAAGCCCTGGGAGATATAAAGAACCTCCACATCAAGATAGACTGGTGGCACAATATCTGCCCCATACAAGAGGGACGATGGGAGGATGAACACGAGCCTGCATGGTTTATGAATTTTAATTATTGACAATGCAAAAATTTTTAATTAGCATCAAGAAATTTTAAATAATTTTAATTCCCAGGAAACAGCTGTGTTTGTGAGATGTTCTATTTTGTGTACTATGCATTGTAACATATAAGTGTACGTACTTTACATCTAAACAACTTATGTGAAGGCGGTTTCCTATTTGTAATGATGTTTGCCCTCTGAAGATGGTCCGCAGAGACCGAAACATGTAAGGGTGTTAAGTTTTTCATGTAGTAATAAACTTACAGGTCACATTGGACGGAGTGATTCATATTTGTCATTCCATGTTTTTATTAGAATTCCTGGCATCTTCTGCCCTTCAGTTAATATTCATGGAACAGCTTTATAATTTCGTTTTTAGAATCTTAAGAGAGTAAGACATGAAGGTGAGTGGATTAAACTGACTGAAGACTGGGTACGGTGACAGATTCTGTGGTAATGTATTTTGTATAAGATTTTCTTGTAACATCAATCTTGCTTCTGTTATTTATAACAATTATTATAGCAACCTCTGTTCTAAACTAATATTCCATATTGCTGTTCCAGTAAGCCAGTAGAATGTTTTAAGTCCTTTCAGTATTTCATTTTTATATCTTTCTGAACTCTCAAATGATTTCTTTTAATGTAGAATTTCAGGTTTTCATAGCAGTGGTTGTGAAGGATTCTATTAATATTAATGTGATACAGCTGTAAGAAATGCAACTTTATTAATTATTGAAAATAATGACTTCTACAAAACTAAACTTTTTGCAGTTTTGTGGATTTTGTGTAATATTGTGTATATATGTGTATCCACCAGATGATGGTCATTTAGCAACCAAGACATATTGGAACTGACTACCTCTGTTGGAGTCAAGCTGCTATGACACTATTCAGGGATCATTTATAACTAATTAGGTCCAGAGAGACAAGCTTTTGAAGTGAACTTATACATGCTACATTGTAATTTTATCTTACTGTATTGTATAGTTAGATTATAATGTTGAACAACATTAATTTATGTAGGATTTAAGTTTCTCACACTGGTGGTTATGAAGAGTTCTGTCTTCTGGATAATAATGGTGTGTAGTCCATTGAAACTTTACTGACATTTCGGAGGAATATATCACTTCCATCTTCAGTGTGATAGTTTCTTGCTTGGCTTATTTTTTGACCCCGAAGATTGAGATGATGTATTCTTCTGAAACATTGGTTTACTTTCAGCAGACTACACGGCATTGTATCCCAGAGGACAGAATTTTTCAACATTAATTTAGATGGCAGTAAACCACAGAGCAAGAAATTTTTTAAACTATTTTAAATGGCATAATATAAGTTTGGAAACAAATTTTCTGGTTCTTTCCTTGGAAGAAAATTTCTGATTGCATCCATGTTTGTGCTTTCCCCATCTTATTTCCTTGGATATTTTGAAATATACTTACAAATGAACAGAAAATTGGAGGGAATGTAAATTATAGTTTTTCATTTCCACTAAGAGGTTGAGGTAATCTTCAAACCTGCATACTTTTATAGCTGGATCAAATATTGCAAGATATTGTCTGTGTCAAGCTGATTGAAATGTATGAACTATGATGATGAATGAATACAAATACCGAATGAATTATTAGGAAGAAAGCAGTCTTCTGGGATTTGGCACCGTGTATATGTGGTGTTAACCGACGTTTCGGAGGAACGTATCGCCTCCATCTTCAGGGTAGAAAAAAAAAATATAAGAAATCTCTTCGCTTGCAGATTTCTTATATTTTTTCTTCTACCCTGAAGATGGAGGCGATACGTTCCTCCGAAACGTCGGTTAACACCACATATACACGGTGCCAAATTCCAGAAGACTGCTTTCTTCATAGTCACCGCCGTGAAAGCCTCAAATCTTACAATTATTAGGAAGTTCGCAATAACTGTTAATCTGTAATAACATCTGGTATGAGACAGTATCTAAAGCAAAATAAATTGTCACATTTTAAAAATGCACTTAAAATTTTCAGCTCTTTCCAAGGGGACAGACTCGGCCTTGGGATTATGGTCGACTTCCTCAGAACAAAGCAAAAAATCGATATGGTAATCTTGTGGCATGTAAGTTATTTGTACATCTGTTGAGTTTGATATAATATAACTTTGCTGTCCTATACATTCTGTAAAATGAGCTATAGAAACTCTAGATATAAATTGAGTAATGGAAATGAAGGAATGCTGGAAAGAGTGAGGAATCAGAGAAAAAGAATATGAACTACTATAATTAGAGTAAAGTAAAAATAATATTTAAATACAATTTATGTCTTTAAAGTTGAGAAAGAAAAGAAAAGAAAAGAAACAAAGGCAAACGTTCAGAAAAAAATCCCTGTGGAAGATGCCACTTTCATGACCAAATGACAAATGAGAGAATGATGAAATATTGTATTACAATGTCATGTTTTACTTTCAGCTGATTGAATGTGTGTACAGCCCACACAATAACTTTCTGTTCTAGCAACGTGTTTTGACCACAGTGGCTATCTTCAAGCTATGATTCTGTCACATGTAGGATGGTATGCATGACAAAAATAAGAGGTTTTAATTTGGATGATCAAATATATTAATACTTCAGTTACAAGTTCTCTTAATTACACTTAAATACAGTGCTATCACTGATTTGCACACTTTCCAGTCCACCATTGCACACATACAAGGATTCTCAGTTTCCACTAGCCGTCTCCTAGCAACGGATTTCATCACAGAAACTAGGTCTTCAAATCACTCCAGATATCACTGCACTACAACACATCTAAAGTCTTCCAGTAACACTTCACAGCTGAATTCTCACAACTCCTCTCCTTGACTCACTGGTTCTTGGCTGTGAGTAGCTACGACTAACTGTAGACAACTTTCACTGTCACCTATAAACCTTCAGCATGGACCCCATAGAGAACACCGATTATTGTAGACGTGTTTACAGTTCTGTTGCTTATAAAAAGTATGCATAACCCCGTTATTTTACTGTTGCCAGGCACTGATCACATTGAAAAAAAAGTGATATGCTAACTATCTCACCAGTCCTTTGGCATGCTGATTGTTGCCTAGCAGTGAGTTATAAACATTCATTCTGTTGTTGCATGACCTTAAGTGAGAAGATGTTTATCACACCCTTGCCTAGCTATACACATCACAGTACAGGGCTATAACTGATATTGGCCAATTTCTGTACCTATATATGAAGATATTAAGTTAAAATTATTATTATTATGAAATTGTTTTGTGGGTTTTTATGCAATTAAAATTATTAAGCATGGTAGTTTTCTTCATGTCATTACTGAATTTTAATGTCTGTGAAAAGTTTCAAGTTATTTCACATTTTGTTTCCTTTCACATATGTTCACTCATTGGCTACTGCCACAGTTATGTGTGATTTTGTTTATTTATGTGCTCTGGACCTTCTAAGTCTTTTTATCAAGTTATTTTATCAGGATTATGTTGCTCGTTGTGCCCTTTTGTTAGTAATCAGAAACATTAATTTATATTTTATTTTGTATATAAAATTTGTTTTGTTATAAGTTAAAACATTTCATCTGTATACTGTTAAGGTTCTTTCAGACTCCTTACCTCATTTTCTTGGGAGCTATTGGTTGGTGGTGTTGTGAATATGCATTTAATTCAGTTACTGTATTATGGGTATGGGTGTAAATGTGTGTGTTAGTATTTGTTCTGTCATGTGAAGGTTTGATGTTGCTGCTATCTATAGGTATAATGATGATATGTAAATTCAAGTATGGGGTTCGCTTAGTGGAGGGTGGAGTCCAACTGGGTCCACTCAGCATGGCTGCCACTGATTGGCCTATTGTAGCCTGCCCTGGGTGATTATGATGATGGGAGAATTTGGTGGAATGAGGATTGGCAGGGGAAACCGAAGTACTCAGAGGAAACCCGCTCCAGCGCCACTTCGTCAACCACAAATCCCACTTGAACAGACCCGGGATCGAACCCGGGCCACTGTGGTGGGAAGCCAGCGACTAACCGCTTGAGCTATCTAAGTGTGGGGTTGCTACTGCCCATGGATGTTTAATTGATTTGTTTATTTTGTTTATAGGTGCATTATATGTAGTATTTCTCTAGGCTATAATCTTAATTTTCTTGGTTATTTTTACTATATTCATAAAACTGTTTATGTTGCTGCATGTGTGTTTTCTATTTAAAATAGTACATAGCAACTCACATAAGAATTTTGCCATAGTTATTTAGTTTCATAATCTTCTGTATAAGTCTAGAATTTAAGCTAACACAAATGTTCTATAATATTTTAACGTTTTTTTCTCTGAAGAGGTCGTTTGGATTGTTAATCGGTTTATTTAACAACCTACAACTCGTAACTACAATTAATTGTAACACAGTTGCGAGTTTACACACTTTACAAACCCTACTCACAAATCTGATCGCACTATCATCAGTAGTCTTCACAGGTTCACAGTAAAACACGGTGACTGCTAGACTTCAACTGTCTTCTATCTGGCGTCATGAAGCACACTCTGTCACTCCTGATCACACACTCTCACTCACATACTGCTCAGCCGCCTCTTTATACCATTCCCTGTTGCCTGTGCCAACAGCAGTGTCCCATGTTATGTCACAGTGGGAAGTGATGTTACAACACCGTGGGGAAGGGGGGCCGAGTGTTGACTGGCCTGTTACCATAGCAGCGACAATGCTCCGATGCTGGCAAGGGAGGGGTGTCCTGCATAGCGCAAATACGTCACACTACACCCTCCTTAAAGCTGTTCTTCCCGAATAGCCTAACGGTGCATCCACGTTCCTCTTCTTCCCGTTGTCCGTTCTCCAACTGCTACATGTGCTCCCTTCTTATGGTTGTTTGTCCCGAACAGTTCCATGGTCCAGCGTTCGTCGATCCATTGTATCACATTCACTCATCACTTTCATTCTCCATTCATGCCGGGGAGGCCAGTGTTTCTACATTACCAGTTCCTCCTCTATTCCTTCTTGTCTTTTCCATTTCGGAGGGGGTCGACCCCTCCACAGTGTCCAGTTTTTGATGTTATGTAATCTGCTGGAAATCTCTACTGCTTGTTGCCCGATACCCAGCCCTTGGGTCTTCCTGAGGGTTTGGCTGGCTGTTCTCTCATTCCCAGTATTCAGCCGCTGTCTTGTGTGTTCATCCTTCACTCCAATGTTGCCCTCCGGTTCCACCTGAAGTCTCCGCCCTCTGGGGGCTCCTCTTGCAATGCTGTTCCTAGTCTGGTTGTTTCCAACGATATGTCCCTTGCGCCATGCCACTGCTGCACGGCGGTTCATCCTTCTGGGATCGGCAACACATTTCTTCTGGCACTCATCCTGATTTTGGGTCTGTTCTTTCTTGAAGGCATCTCTCCTACATTGTGCCACTGTCGCGCGACAGGATACCTTCCTGCAGGTGGCAGCCAACTTCATCTGGGATCCACAATCTCTTTGGGTCAGTTTCTTCAGCTCCCCGCGTCGCCCTCCAATTTGCTTCTTGCCCCTATGCCGCTTCTTCCATCCTTTGATCGGTTTCAGTACGGCATCTCCTACGGGGACTTCTTGTTGGGCCGCCTCAGGTTTCCTGTCCACTGAGGTCGGCTATTTTTCTTCAAGACATTCCCTCATCACTTGGCAGGCCATCGTCTTTTTTCGGGTATCCTTTGTTTCAGGTTTAAATTCGGCCACCATCTCCTTGTGGCTGGTGTCCATCATTCGCATGGCCAGAAAAACGGCGTCTGTCTTAGCCTGTCTTTTCTCGCCAGGCTTTCGAGTCGGCCCTCATTTATTTCAGCATTTCAAGTATTAGTTGAATGTCTTGCACCTCCATTTTTTTACTCGTAAATTCAATACTTCTTCCTAGATCAAGGCATTTTTAAGTTCGTAAAGCACTTCTGACACCAAATTGTCATGTGTTTTGACTCTGCCTTTCGCCTGGTCAGCCTTTATCTCTTTCAGCATTTCGAATATTTGTTCCATTTTCGTACGGCAACACTGTAAACACACACTTAAGTCTTCAGTTAAAATTGTGGCATGTTTAGGTTTGCATTCCACTTCTGACACCAAATGTAACTTTTTTCCCCTGAAGACGCCGTTCAGATTGTTAATCTGTTTATTTAACAACCTACAAATCATAACTACAATTAATTATAACACAGTTGCTGGTTTACACACTTTACAAACCCTACTCACAAATCTGATCGCACTATCATCAGTAGTCTTCACAGGTTCACAGTAAAACACGGTGACTGCTAGACTTCAACTGTCTTCTATCTGGCGTCATGAAGCACACTCTGTCACTCCTGATCACACACTCTCGCTCACATACTGCTCAGCCGCCTCTTTATACCATTCCCCGTTGCCTGTGCCAACAGCGGTGTCCTGTGTTATGTCACAGTGGGAAGTGATGTTACATCACCGCGGCGAAGGGGGGTGGAGTGTTGACTGGCCTGTTACCATAGCAACGACAACACTCCGATGCTGGCAAGGGAGGGGTGTCCTGCATAGCGCAAATACATCACAATATCTAATATAGTAACAACAGTTTCACTGAAGCAATTGTAACAGAGCAAGAAGGTGACTGATATAGTCAAAACATATTGCTAAAGTTAAGTATTGTCTATATTTTACCACAGTTGTGTACAGAGGTTGTGTTGACAGGATTCATATGCATATTGGGCAGAGCAATATTAGGAAAAATTGATGTAGCTAATTAAGAAAGATTAAATGGATTAAGATTGAGGCAATGTAGGTTCACAGTGTGTCAAATAAGTATGCAAATCACACACCTTTCTTACTGGAGTATCTAGAAGACTTTAGTTCATGTCTTTATAGTGTTTCAGTAATGTAAACAGTGCAGTTTTATATTATACAAATTTTTCCTTAATTACAGATGATGAAACAAGGGTGAAACTGAAGAAACTACCAGAGGATCAATTTTCAGATTACATAAATGCAAATTACATAAATGTGAGTTGGTCATATCTTTAGTTTTGTGAGATATTTAACTTTTGTTCCATTTACTCCTGTCACATTAGTCTGATTGCAATGTGCCATTTATATATGTGACCCTTTGATTCATTCTTAAATGGTACTGAATATGATAAAAATGGCTTAACCTCAGTTCTCAGTGAATAAATTTTGTAATTTGAGAAGAATCAAACATATTAAATTACATTAAAAGTATACATCTTACTACCAACAGCATGCTGTAGTGTTGGAGATAACACAATTTACAGGTATATGAAATTAGAATTTCTTAGATTAAAACATAATAATTACTTTTCAGTTCTTAAATAGAATGTTTAGCTTGATTACTAATTTTTGACACACCAAACCAATGTACAATCACAGCATTTTGACCAAGTGAGTTGGCATAATGGTACTGCTTTGGAGTGTAGTTAGCAGAACTTGACTGGGATATCGCCTATCCTGACAGATTTTTTTTTTTTTGAGATTTCCTGAGTTTCTGCAGGCAAGAGCAATGATAGTACCTCAATTAAGCCATGATTGCTCACTTTAAAATCCTTTCCAATCCATCATTCATGTTTTGTTCATTCAGCTGATGCTCTATATTCTAGCTACTGAAATTATCATTAAATAACCTACACAATATATACATACATACATATATACATACATACACATACCAGTGCACCATCGCATGCATGAACGCACACATACGTGCACAAACACAGTCATGTATACACACATGTATGCATTACATTCTGTGGATTAAATATTATGGGCCTAAGTATTTTTTTTTTGGGGGGGGGGTAAACACAAGAGTCAGTAACTGAAAAGTAATGCAGTATATTCAGTGATCTTTTTTACACTGTTTGGATCATTGTTGGTATACTGATCATGCAGGATGCAAGAAATTTTATTCAAGGCTTGCAAGTGATCTAAATGGAATCAGCAGCTGCAAGAAGTAGTTTTGTAGGTAACAAGCTATAAGTCAATTATTTTATTGTGATGTGGATGGCGATGCGGGACGTGGGGATCGCGTGATCTCTGTGATCTCGCAAGTGACGTCACATACCCCCACTCCGTGCATCAGTGTGCAACAGTCGGTAGACACCCCTTTCCCCGCGGTGACATAACACGGGATGCCGCAGTTGCTACGTAGCCATAAACAACTCCCGGCAGTGCTGCCCAGCAATGCCTTTGTAAACACGGCGGGGAGTCCGTGCAACGACTGTTCCAAGGCAGTTGGTAAACACGACATTATGCAACAGTGGTGCCTATTACATAACAGTTTTCTGTGTTGTCTGTAACGAGGCTAAATAAGGAGCAGAGAACACTATTCACAGTGAGTTACGAGTTAGCCAGGAAGTCAGTCAGTCAGTGTGTGAGCAGGAGTGACACAGTGCAGATGGAACAGTAGCCAACTGGAAAGAAGAATACTGGAGCGTGTGAGTAGAAGTGATAGCCTGAGAAGCAGATGCTTTGCTCACAAGAGAAGTAATTGGGAGTGTGCAATAGAGTGATACTTGTATAGCTCCCGTATTGTACTGTGAATACGTATAGACCACTGAGGGCAGTGTGAAGAGATTTGTGTGTAGGGTTTGTAAAGTGTGTAAACCCATAACATTGTTATAATTAATTGTAGCCAAGACTTGTAGGTTGTTAAATAAACCAATTAACAATCCGAATGGCGTCTTCAGTGGCAAAACATGTTACACTGGTGTCACTGGCAAAACACGTTACAATATAATGATGCCAGTATTTATGAGAGGTAATGTTAAACTTGACTACCATGGGGAGTTCAAGTTCTAATTGTTAAAACCTGTAAATCTTGTTGTAAGTCTATATGCATCCGAAAACAAACCCTGAAACTTAATTATAGAAGTTACATAGTCACACAAAATAAATTGATTTTAAAATATTTCATTTCATATGTTATATCACAGTTGGCTTACTGTTTTTGTTTTAATGTATTAAGAGAAATGTGATATGGAAAGAATGACTATATATATACAGATCTAGACTGCATGACAGAAAAGTTGAGAATATTTGTTGTGAGTGATGTTTAATAAATTGTTTATCTCTGCTTTTCAGGTACAGTTTTCTTCTTCTTCTAAATTTGATACAGCAAATGGGATCTAAAAGTTAATGATAATAGTATATTAATATAATAATGTTCTAAAAGTCAGGCATTGCTCAAATACAGTGCATATCACACTAAATATAATTATTTGTGTGGCCCACATATTCAAGAGAATTATGCACCTACGGCTCAGTTCTATTTTGTTCTTACCAGTATTTTGGATATTGATTCTAGGGTTACAACTCTCCCAACTTCTACATTGCAACACAAGGTCCTAAACGCAACACAGTTGTAGACTTCTGGAGAATGATATGGCAAGAACATGTACAAGTTATTGCCATGCTAGCTAATATTGTGGAGAGTGGCAAGGTAAACAAAAATACTGTCTTTCATTCAGTGTCGGTGTCAGCTGAATGTAGGCACACTTACATAACTGAGCTATTGTAATTAACACTGTGTTGTCGCTGTTGATCTTCTTCTTCTTCTTCTTCGTCGTCGTCATCATCATCATCTCCATCTTCAGCGTTGTCTTCTGGCATTTATTTATTTTATTGGCTGAATGAAAATTCTCTGGCCTACAATCTTTTCTTTTTGATTCCTTGTCAGCACTTTCCTCTCTTCCTGACGTCTATCAGTATCATCCTTCCATTGACACATTACTGTTAGATTCTCTAAAAAAGGAGACTGCAGCAGACTGGACATATATAATTAAGCTATACTGACTGAAAGTTACGCAAAATATTTTGAGAAATGGTAGGGTTATTTTTAACAAGTCAGGATTGTAGGAGAAAGTGGCTCTGACCTGTTTTTAGGTACTGTCCTCGTGTTTACTGAGTTAGGACCAAGAGAAACCTTGAAATATTCCATAATAAATTTCTCTAAAGCAGGCCTGCCCAACCTGTAGCTCATGAGCAATATGTAGCCAGTGACACAGTGTTAGGTTACCTTTGGAGACATCTGAAGTGAGAAAAGTTTTCTGATCCTTTACCTAGCAATGGCATGATAGAACCCCAAAGCAATCCCACCCATTTCCTGGGAAACTATGAAAGAAAACATACTACCACTTCCACATTCCTAAATGGCCCTGTCACCTAGCAATGGAGTGATAGAACCCCAAAGTAATCCCACCCATTTCATGGGAAACTGAAAGAAAACATACCACCACTTCCACATTCCTAAGTGGCCCTGTCATAAATCCTTACTGTTAGTGGTAGTTCTCCTGGATTAAAGTCACTTAATCGACAGTTGCTGATATCTATAGTTACAGGGATGTTTTCTAGTTAACCACTTGCAGATGTGAAGGCACCAGCAGCAGATTTTTTTTGTCGGTCTTACAGTTGGTCTTGCTGTGGAATATATCACATCCAAGTTAAAATTTATGTAATTTGAAACACAGCACATAGTGGGAAACATCTTTAGCTATAAGTATTTTAGGATTATGGAACTGGGGGTCCACTTCCGCAGCTGCTAGGTATGCAGTATGTGAGTAAGTCTGACTTGTCCTCGTTCTTAGTACACCAGCATGTTCCTAAGTGAACCTGTGTGTGGCTATCTTGTGGTTTTCATGTTAGATTCAAATGTTTGCTTCTTAGTTTTTCTATAATAGCAAAAGAAAATAGCTTGCCAATTCAGTGGCAATAAATATAAATATAAATATAGAACATTTATCTATAATTTTAATGAAAAAGCACTCCTAAATATAGTAAGCTTGTTGTAGGGATACAGTGTGAAGTATCATATTTAATTTCTGTTATGAAAGTTGAGTTCATGTTTTGGTTTTACTTGGGAGAATTCAGATTTTCAGCACTGAAAATACCGAAGTCAGAATACAGATCATTATTAAATGATGAACACTTAAATGATTTAATGACATTGGCTATTACCAAATACATTCATAGCTATAATGAAGTAGGTGAAGTGATCAGCAGTGTCACATTGCATAAAATTACATAATTTTATTCAGAAGGATGATTTTCCTAAGAAAACATGACATATACTCACACTGCATTTTCTTTAACAGAACAAAGCAAACCACATGTTTTATTAGATGGATCTAATATCTGTTAATCTACCATCTTTCATGTTTCTTATACAGGGGTTTGTTCGAAAAGTAATGTCAGTGAGTCGATTAAAAAACATTTATTGGTTAGATCGGTACAACACATCAAAAGGCTTCAAAATAGGCTCCTTCTGCATCGATACATTGCTTCCAGTGAGATTTCCAGGCATCAAAGGCGTCGTGGTAGTCCTTCTCTGGAATGTCCTTTAGAGCCTTGGTGCAAGCCTCTTTGATGTCTTCAACTGTCCCAAAATGATGTCCTTTCATGGGAGTTTTCAAGCGCAGAAACAAAAAGAACTCTGGGGGAGCCACGTCAGGAATGTAAGGAGGCTGGGGAACCGTTGGCACCTTTGAATCGGTCAGGAAGCAGGTCACGAGGAAGGCGATGTGGCCTGGTGCATTGTCATGGTGAAGTTTCCAATCGTCCACGATGTCGAGCCAGATGCGATAAACCCTTCGTTTGAGTCGCTTTAGCACTTCCACGTAGAATTTGGCGTTGATGGTTGTACCATGTGGTACAAACTCGTGGTGGACGAGCCCCCTGATGTCAAAGAACACAATGAGCATGACCTTAACCTTTGACTTGCTCATTCTGGCCTTCTTGGGGCGAGGGGATGCCGAGGTGTGCCACTTGGCACTTGCCTTTTTGTTTCGGGGTCGTACTCAAACACCCAAGTCTCGTCACCTGTGATGCCATTGTCTAAAAAGTGAGGGTCACGTTCACAAAAGTCCAAAAGTTCTTGGCACGTTTCAACTCTGCGCGATTTTTGGTCGTCCATTAACACTTTGGGCACCAGCTTTGCGCACACTTTTCACATCTGCAAATTGTTCGTCACAATCTCGTGAACGGTACTTTTTGGAATGTTTAATGTCTGTGCCATTAAACGAACACTCAAACGACGGTCTGAGTTCAAAAGTTCTCTCACACGCGTCACATTTTCGTCGGTGGTGCTTGTTGATGGCCGTCCAGCGCGGGCTTCATCGCCGACCTCTTCACGGCCTTCTAAAAAGGCCTTGTGCCACCGGTAGACCTGACGTTCCGACAAACAATCATCACCGAAGGCCGTCTTTATCATTGGAAAAGTTTCCACTGCAGACTTGCCAAGTTTCACACAAAACTTGATGGCAATCCTTTGTTCCAAGGAGCGCTGCATTGCGGCTTGCATGGGAAACAAAAACGAGTTTCACGGAAAAGCCTTTCGTCACTCTCAGGAAGTTCGGAGATGACTAAGCGACTGCACGTTCATAAGTTGACTTCCCCTTCCACTGATCCCAAACGGTCTGAGCGCGCTGCGATGTATAGTCACTTCACAATAAAATCACTGACATTACTTTTCGGACAAACCCTGTAACTATCTTATGTTGTTTTTTGTTAAAGTTTTTGTGATAAAAACTGAATTAATATGTGAATCGGCTTATATTTTTTCTGTTTTCCTTAAGGTTTTACTATGTGAAAATGCATATAATATTTTTGGAAAATGTTATGAGCTTTTTATTCATGAGCCCTACATTAAATTACTGATTCATTTTTTTAACTGTGCTAAAAATAAATACACGGTAGACTAAGTTTGAAATTGAATTGTTTGCAATTTTTATATTATTATCGGTAGAGTTTACTGAATATAATATATTGAAAAATACTCAGATAAGATACATATGTATATATATAATTATAAATATACATATACATTCCATGTTTTATGTATTGAACTTCATGTTATCTACATATAGACCAAATTTTGCTGAAGTTGTCTGCATGACGAGAAAGGTTCAGCAGGCCTGATGTGAAGTACGAAGAAAGGGCGATGTTCAATACACACAGCGGTCAGTTACATTTAGATGGTAAATGATACAACATACATCAGTGTACAAACAAAATGCTATAATTGTGCAGTGTAACATGCATTGTGATTATGTTTCAGCTGAAGTGTGAGCAATACTGGCCAGAAATTGGACAAGAGGTTCTGCATGGTTGTGTATCTGTTCTGAATGTTTCAAGTCAAGTATTTGCAGATTTCACATTCAGAGTGCTAAATGTTACCTGTAAGGGAAAGACAAGAAAGGTATCATGAGCAGAAAATTATTTATGTAGATATCATATTCAATTACTTTTTTAAAACAGCTTAGATGTCTTAACTTAGTGGTTCTCAAACTTTTTACCTCTGAGCCCCCCCCCTGACAAGAGAAAATACTCTCAGGCCCCCAGCCTGTTTTTTTTTTCTATCAAAGTAGAAGTCATGGTATATTGACGTTTTATTCAGTTTATTTTGCGTTTTTCTACATACTATTTAGCAGTTTTTTACTCAAAATTGAAGTATCACAATACTATGCCTACAACAAAAATTAGTTTTAACACTTGCAATAACCAAAATATGTATTGAAATGAAACGACATTTAACTAACAAGTATTTATTTTTTTTCTGCAAAGAAAATCAAACATTTAAATATCAAAGTTCAGTATGATGGAAGGGCCTGCTTTTGAGAACAAAGTTTATCAAAACGTGCTGTAATATCAGAAATGGCCACTCTAACTTCTTTAGCAATACTTTGACATTATAGCTGCCAAAGCAGAAAAGTCGGTCTTGCATAAGTAAGTTGTTGCGAAAGGAATCAGGATCTTCAATGCTTTTTGGCTCAAAGTTGGGAATTCCTTGCCAATATGTATCCAGAACTCCAACAAAGATAATTCCTTAAATTTACTTTTTAATGAAGTATCACTAGTGAGATCGATGAGTTGTTCTTGCTCATTTACATTCAGAGATGATGGCCTAGGAGCATTTTCAAATGGATTTTTAATCCAATTAAATTTATTAAAATCATTGCAAAAGTATTTCTCGAAATGGACTTTCAACATTATGAGATGATCAAGTAGGCAGCTTTTTATGTTCATTGGAAGCACTGGATTATCAGTGTCTTCTACCATCGACACTAGAATAGGGAATATGTCTAGCGTGTCTCTTTCCGTACTGTTTCTCCAGAGCTCTAATTTTCTCATGAATGCCTTCACTTTGTCATTCCAAGAAAGTACAGTTGCCTCATTCCCTTGAAGTGAAGTGTTGAGGATATTTAGTTTCTCAAATATATCTGTGAGGTAAGCCATTTTCAATAAAAAATCCTTGTTGCTGAAACTGTCTGCCAGTGAGTGATTTCCCCCATTTAAAAAACAGAACACCACATGCCTCAGGTTAAACATTCTCTTTAATACCTTGCCTCTTGAAAGCCATCGAGCATCACTAAAAAACAACAGAGCAGTGTGTTCAGCACCCATTTCCTTACACAGCATTTTAAAAAGTCTAGACTTCAGAGGATTTCAGAGGATAAGGCTGCTGCCGAACTATCAATGCTGTCTCTAGCATAAGCATTTTATAATTGCCGGTAAAGAGAATAATTATTATTAGTTATTTTGAAATTCATGATAATTAAAGTCTGTGCTCATCAAAAGTTTTTCTATATGTATTTTTATTTGTTTTTACTTTTCTAATTGATTTAGGGCAGTTTTAATTTTTATCTATAGGAAAGTATGCTGCGCCCCCCTTTCAAGCCCCCCCCCCGGGGGTCGCGCCCCACAGTTTGATAACCACTGTCTTAACTGAATGTACAGCGAGAGTTCACATTAGGACTTAAAAATAAATCAGTGAAAACTGGTTATATTTTCATAATATACCAGACAGAATTACTTGAATCACTGTGTTGGAATTCAGGTTCTCACTGTAGTGACTAGGCGAAGTACAGTATTATCTTCTGGGCTGTGATTCTGCATAATCTAATAGAAGTTCACTAACATTTTGGAGGATCGTATTGGCTGCACTTTTAAAGTCAAAGTGCAAGCCAAGTTACCAGCAAGATATCAGCAGCAATCTGCTTGCTACCTGCATCTTGTTGGTTGCTGGTCGCTGGCTTGGCTTGGCTTGAATGAATGAATGAATGAATGAATGGATGAATGGATGTATAAGGGGTGGGACTTTCTGGCTAGGCTTACTCTTTGACCCTGAAAATGGAGGCAGTACATATTAGACTAAATGACTTCACATCCCAGAAGATAGTACTCTGTTTGAGTAAATGCTTAGGGTCATATTGCCCGTTAAATTATTCATTATTGTTAATATAAAATACTTATGAAATGACTAGGGATTTCGCCTCAAATCCATTTGTGATTAATAGTGTTATCATAGCACCCAATACTGAGAAAGTGAAAAATAGATGTTTCAAGAAGTTTTTCTAAGTAAGAATTTTTCATTAAAATGACAACAGAGAGACTACTGCTGGCAGAATTAGTACTGCATACAACCAGCAGATCAGTTGATGCACAAAGGGCCCTGGGTATATCTTTTCATAATATAAATATATATACTTCATAATCACTTACTTACTCATGGAGCTGAGCCCTTCTTGAGAAAATGCCAGTTGTATAGCTACTCAAGAAATTCCCAGCATTTTATGTAACCTTAAGGCTCATTACTGTGTTCCGAAGAGCCTTCCACTGGTCCCTAGTGAGCCAGATCAATGCAGTCCATACCATCCCATCCTATCTCTCTAAGATCCATTTTAATATTGTCCACCCACCTACATCTTGGTTTTCCCAGTGGTCGCTTTCCCTCCACTGTCTTATATTCATTCATCATCTTCGCATTCATGCTACATGCCCTGTCCATCTCATCCTCCTCCTTGACTTGATCGTTCTAATTATACTTGGAGAAGAGTACAAGTTATGAAGCTCCTCATTATGCAGTTTTCTCCAACCTCCTGTCACTTCATTTTTCTTCAGTCCAAATATTATTCTCAACACCCTGTTCTCAACCGCCATCAGTCTGTGTTCCTCCCTTAATGTCAGAGACCAAGATTTTTACCCATACAGAACCACAGACAAAATAAAATGTGGATTTATACATCCACTCCCCATACTGCATTTTACAGTAGATAAGAAATATGAATGTGGGTCTGAAAAATATGATAATGTTTATGTTTAATTCCGTGGAAGATGTATGTCATGGTAGTTAAGTGGCACATACAGTAGTTCATCTGAGAAGCATGTTTTAATACCGGTATGTTTCAACATATGATGAAATTAAACAAAAACATTTACCAAAGAAGTATTGATGCAAGGTCATTCCCAGCTACATGTGTCAGTGTAGAGTAAGTCTATCTTTGCATTAACTAATTCCACAATGTGACAAGAAATGCCATAACTGAGTTGGTATAGTGAATAAATTATGGGCTAAATGATTGAGAAATCAGGAGCAAGAGATATTTCTTGTCCACAGTGTGCAGACTGGCTGTGGGGCCCATCCACACTCCTAAGTGAATGGTACTGTGAGGCTCTCTTCATAGGGGTGACATGACTGGAGTATGAAGCAGGCCGCTCACCTCCATCTAGTGACACGCTTAAAAGAGCATGACACTATTTCTCCACTCCCCAAATTGCCTTCATGTAATGGTACTTAATGAAACATGGGGATAACTTTACCTTTATTACCTGAGTACACAGGCATATATGTGTGCTTGCATTAAGTCATTATACTAGGACACAATCTAGCGTGCGGCCCAGTATATTGTAAAGCTATCTTGGACACCAATATTTAGCACCAATATTTAGTACATATGAAATTATCTAGTCATACTAAAATAATAAAAAAAGTAAGTTCTTTACTCTGTAAGTAGCTAATTGCTGGGACAGGGACAGAGCACACTGCTTGAAGAATGAGAATGCATAATCTCAAGAGTCAGAGTTACTTTACATCTGGTGGTTTACCGCCAATCAGTTCATCTTGGTGACAAGCCCCTAAAAACTGATGACCAGTATTTTTTTTTCCAGCTGAACATTTGTGGTCATACTGCTTATGTAACATCCTCTCTGATGAAAGGATGGATCTGTCATTTACAACTGCTGCTCGCCCTTGCCAGCACAGTCATTTTTGGGTCCAAGTCATGTAGGACTCATGACCATATTTTAGTGACCCAGAATTGAGACTCCCTCAAACTGGAGGTACAGGTTCCCATATTTATCTCCCCTAGGAACAGAGTGGCCCTGTTATACCCCACACACTCTAGATTCACTTTGTTGCCTCCTATGACTCGCAGGGCTATGGTGGAGGTATCTGAACATCAAAATCATAGTTATATTATGACCGATGGTCAGTCAGCCAGTCTGTCTTGGAAAAAAGCACCCATCTGGTGCTTACAACTAGATTTTTATTACTGTCAGACGGTTTCAGGGTTGTTGATGTGGGGCACTCTCTAATAAGAGGGAGGGGTCTGCATTTATAATTGCTGCTGGCCCTCGCCAGTGCAGTCACTTTCAGGTCTGAGTCCTGTGGGACTCGCGATTCTCAGATTCGAGAATTTTCTTTTCATTGCCTCTAAGAAAATGGAAGGCTAATTGGATTGGTCATGTTTTACGCAGAAACTGCCTTCTAAAAGAAGTTAGTGAAGGAAAGATAGAGGGGCAGATAGAAGTGACAAGAAGACGAGGAAGAAGACATAAGAAGATGCTGGATGACCTTGGGGACAGAAGAGGATACTGTCATTTGAAGGAGAAACTCTAGATTGCATCAAATGGAGGAATTGTTTTGGAAGAGACTGTGGACCTCTCATCTTGACAGATTACTGATGATGATGACTATGACTTACTGGGCTATGGTGGAGGTATTCAACCCAACCTCCACATGGGAATGAGGTCTTGTAATATGAACGCCTTCTAATGTGTCATATTAGGGGTATAGTGTCTGTGTGACTATTTGATCTCATTTTGAAGAGACCATCTATTTTTGTTCTGGTGTGCATGTTTTAGATCCAACACCTTCATTTTACTTCATGGCCAGACCATGGTGTGCCACTGTACCCTCAGTCTGTGGCATCATACCTCAAGAAGCTGCTTGCAGCACCAAAAGGCTCTGGCCCAATTGTGGTACACTGCAGGTATGTTGCTTGTGAATAAGGCAACAAGTTTCAAGCAGAACATATAACACTCAATTTTTCTTTGCATAGATTTGTAGTTCTACAGATATGTTACCGTCATGTTATTTCATTTCATATTTTTGAAGCGCTTGTTATTTAATCAATAAATCAATCAATCAATTTGTTTGTTCCAAGAATCCATATTTGGCAATACAACCTCTGAATATAGAACAAGTCAGTAACTACATATTAATATAACATACATATTGTACATGAGTCAACAGTACTATAAAGCTGAACTACCTACACATTTCATACACATCAGTCATACAGTACATCATCCCACTTACAGCAGTTCAATAACCAGAAGTGAGGACAAGATGTTTGTCATTACATACACACTCACATAAGAATTAGAGGGACATAAATTGATCCACGGAATAAATGGAATGTTTCAATAGAAAGGATTTTAAGTCCCTCTCAAAAGAGTTAAAAATTTTCTTTAATTTATATGCTCAGGGACCTTATTATACAAGTTGATTCCCATATTTATCACGCATTTTTTAAAAAGAACTGTATTGCAAAGATTTACATGTAAATTTAATTTTCTTTGTGTATTGTAATTATGGATGTCCAATTCTTTTTGCCATGAAGTCTTTATATTTTTTAATAAAACATATCGCTTCAAGTATATATAGTGCAGCCAACGTTAAAATATTATAATCTTTAAAAATTTGTCTGCATGACATTTGATTATTAACCCCACATATAATTCGAAAAACCTTTCTTTGCATTTTAAAGAGTTTGTCACTTTCATTATCCCCTCCTCATACTATAATACCGCACCGCAGAGAAGACTCAAAATTTGAAAAATAGATATTTCTTATCATGTACGGGCTCATAGTTGCTTTTAATGTTTTTATCATATAAGCTACTTTGGATAGCTTAGCTCTTAAAAATCGAGCATGGGCGCCCCATTTTAAGTTTCCTGTCATGTAAATACCTAGAAATCTCAATTCTGATTAATGCAAATTTCAGTCCTTATTAAATTTGTCAGATATTACCTCAAAGGTTCAGAACATCACCAGGTTTCTATCTGTTGACTTGCAAACAATATTTCGCTCAGAACTGGCAGGTATGTTTATGGAGTCTTCATACAAAAGTTTACATTGCTATTCCAGTTGCACATTATTTATCGAAATTAAATTGAAAATTAAACAAGATTTCCTTATGGCTATCATGCTGTTATTTACTCTGCAAAAATATTGGCTTAAGTTTTATATGTCACTCAAATGGTGTGCTGCTTTATGTGAAGAGGGCTATTCAAGTCTTAATTATGAATCTTTGGCCTGTCATTTTTCTGGAAATCAAAGGCTACAAGATCAGCAATCCTAACTTTTATGGATTTCTTGAAACCTTAGAGGCAAACATTGAGATTGTACGGAAGTTTATATATACTAGTACCTGATAAGGACAAGGACATGAAAATATTTGTAGTATGTAGAAATTAAGTTGAAGGTCAGTCACCTCTAATGACATATTTAATTTTAGTGCTGGAGTAGGAAGAACTGGAACCATCATCCTTTCAGATGTTTGTCTTCGAATGGCTGCAGCAGAACGTTATGTGGATGTACTAGCATTCCAGCAACAAATTAGAGAACACCGAGCCAATATGGTGGACAATTTTGTATGTACCATATTCATAATTGTGTTCAAATGAGAAATTTCAGTCTGACAGAAACTACAGTAAAGTAAAGCATGTGAACAGAAATTTATTGACTGTACTTACCTCATCTCTTGAGAATCAGTAAAAAAAATACTTTTGTTCAAGTCATAATCTCTCACTAGATGTTTCATGTCTCACTTCAATATGCATTTCTTGTAATGAAATCTGTTTTCCTCAAAGCATCACTGAATGGCATAGTACTGCAGCACGCTACAGTAGGCAACAGCAGGATCATTTATGATCCCTGTGTATCAAAAAGTGAATTGTGGACTGTTGTACACATATGCTTTTAACTTTGGTAATCTGAAGTGTGATAGTTCCACTGTGCAGAGTATGACTTTCTTTATACTTCAAATTTCATACCATCTTAGTGATTCCATTAACCTACAAGTTACACAACTATAGTGGAGCAATTCAGTATGGTAGACTGAATCAGTTAGCTGGAAAAGGAGAATGTTTATTTGTCACCCATTGGACATGCTACCCTTTACAATTAACCAATTCTGATGTGACTTGTAATATTCTTATGTGAAATCCTTACAGAATCAATATAAGTTTGTTCATCTGGTTCTACTGGAATGTCTGGTGACTGAACCATCTAGCGTCACATGTGATGGATACTTGGAAAAGCATGTAAATGAGTTGCGACAGACAGGTGCGATGCTGCGACAATTCAAGCGTATGCATGAGCTGAGTTGGCAAGACCAAGCACTCAGTTCCACCTCTGTACAGACAAGCCACTCACAAGTGCCAGCAAATAAATCCAAGAACAGATCCCAGAAAATTGTGCCAGGTAAGAAATACCACATTTACTTGACAGGAAGATGAGTTTTATATTTTAAGACAAAACTGACAGGTCAAAATCTTTTATTATGTAAAATTATTACAACCTAGAGCAGAGCCTGCTGCCTGCTTTATGCTGGTTTCTTGCATGGCTTATTGTTTAATCCTGAAGAAATGGTTGCATTTCAGTGGACTACATTGCATTATATTCAAGAAGATAAAACTCTTCAAATTTCAACTTGTTATCACTTCGGCTGTCTGCAGTTTGTCTGAAACTTCTTTGAGAATAGTTAATATCTTCAGTAGGCAACGTCATGGAATAAAACTCCTTTGTGTCTAGCAGCATCTCTGGTATTGAGATATTGGTTCCCATTGCATACTGAAAGGCTATCTTAGACAGAATTTTATAGTTACATGTCTTTAGGATTATGTGCCAGAGTTGACAGGAAAGACTTGCAACATTTTTTTCAGGATTTTGTAATTTGGATTACATTGTAACACAATAATGGACAGAGCAAACTAGTCCAAGTGAGAATGGTTCTGGCTTATATTCTGGAAGACACCTGTTGGAGTTTCATGAGGATCACTGACTGTCCTGAATGTGAGGTTTCTTTGTGATGTTCCTCAGTCCCTCCAGGCACATTCCAGGACAGTATCACAAATTAGACCATAACCACTGCCTTCCAAATCCTTCCCAATTCTTTATTATCTCTCATCCAATCACTGGACATAATATAATCTGAGTTACTGACAATGTCACTCAGTAAATTAGAAAGAAATAAGTAGAGCAGTAAACAGTAACTTAATAAATTAATAGAGAGGAATCTCTCTCCAGGCAAATACCAGAATAGTGCCTCAAATTATGCTAAGTCTGCTACTTCCCATATCCTTTCCAATATACTGTTCACTAATCCTCTTACCTTTCCACATATTGTATAATATGGGCTACTGGCAGTGGCCTCCGTAGTCTAGGGGTAACGTTCCCACCTCATGACTCAAGGTACGTGGGTTCAAACCTGGCAGAGGTCATGGAATTTTTAAGGGCGGAAAAATTCAGGAAACAAGTCCTCTGGGAGGGACTTTAAGCCGTGGGTCCCGTGTCGTAGCTTTACGGCACGTAAAAGAACCTCATGCATCAAGGAGGTCTCTGAGCCAAATTACAAGGACGTTTCCCGCCCCACAATAGTCTCTAACGCCTCTGGTAGATGGGGGGGGGGAGCATCTAGATACCGCTGAGCCAGTAGAGGCCGAACTTGCTGGCTGAGTCAAGACTGATGGCACGCACCAGTATCGGTAGGGTATAGAGACTGGTAGAATATCACAGGGGGACGTACAGTAGACCACTGGTCGCGGTGCATGGGGAAACCCCCCCCCCTCCAATAATAATAATAATAATAATAATAATAATGGGCTACTGACAGTATCATTAATTGAATCAAGAATAAAAGAAATAACTTAAGGAATGTATCCTGGACAGGTCAGATAATTATTTATTAACTAACTGATTCTACCATTTTTATTTCATGTATTAGGTCAGAGTGGCAGATTATTCATCACTCGATATCCTTTTGAGGATGTGAACTCGGAGTATATAAATGCCGTGTATGTGGATGGGTTCCGGCTCAAGGATCAGTTTGTGGCTACACAATTTCCACTGACATCAACTGTCGGTGACTTCTGGAGACTTATAGCTGAGAAGAATGTATCTCTCATCGTGGTGCTGAATGAAGTAGAAACGCAAATTAAGGTTTGTTAACATACAAACAAATACAAAATAAGTGACAGAGATCTGAAGGGAACAAATGGTTTTATAAAAGGACCTATTCCTGTGTCTCATGAGCTTGTTACTAACATCAGATAATACTTAAATGGGAAATTGCTTGAATAACCTGTACTGGAATGGGTATACAGTTTTAACCAAACAAATGAAATTCTGAATGATGCATCATATTGTAGCGTGACACACGAAACACGCTATATGTGCAACGATTTTCATTTTGGTGGTCAGGAAAATAGAGCACTATCTGTTTGGAGCCATTGGACAAGAGCTAAGAAATACTAAATATCTCGTGAACATCATCAGAGGAATCACTGGTAATAAGGAATAAGTGATTCCTTTGGGAAAATAGATTTCACTTATTTCCTTATCTACATGCTTACTCAACAGCCCGAAGGCCAATTATAAAGTATGCATGAGAGAGGAGACATACAAAACTCCTGCAATTCAAAGGTTATATGTGTGCCTCTTGGTACTATTCTTTTGAGTAAGGATTATAGTAAGGACACTAGGTTGCACTGTATGTACTTCCTGTGCAGAAAATGAAGATTGGTTGAGTCGTGAGTGTTCGTGATAAACGAAGAACTTGTTCATCATATTAAAAATAAAGTTCATCTTTAAATATCTTCAATTCAGCGCATCTCAACAAAAGCATATACACTGTATGAAAAGAAAACAAAAAATATAATATTGCATATACACACAATAAAAGATGAAACAAGGTGTAATGTATCACTTAGACAATAACCAATAACCAGTTATGATAATAAAAATGAAGTAATATGGAAGCATCTGCTATTTTAAAGAGGTCACTATCACTCTTCTTAAGCGGCCTCCGTAGTCTAGAGGTAACGTTCCCACCTCATGACTCGTGGTACGCGGGTTCAAATACCTGGCAGAGGTCGTCGAATTTTTAAGAGCAAATAATTCAGGGAACAAGTCCTCCGGGAGGGACTTTAAGCTGTGTATCCTGTGTCGTAACTTTACGGCACGTAAAAGAACCTCATATCCCCAAAGGGGATCACTGAGCCAAATTCCAGGACGTTTCCCGCCCAACAATAGTCTCTAAGGCCTCTGATAGATGGGGGAAGCATTATAGACACCGCTAAGCAAGTGACCGAACTCGCTTGCTTGGCAGGACTGATGGTAAGCACCATTTATCGGTAGGGTATAGAGACTGGTAGAATATCATAGAGGGAAGCACAATAGATCAAACTGGTCGGGGTGCATGGGGAAACCCACCCTCTCTAAATAACATAACATAACATAACATCACTCTTCTTTCTTTCGTTTTCATAAGTGAATTTAGTAAACACGGTCTGATACATCCATCTTTTATGGTTATGAGATATAGCGTCTAACTTGGAAAGGAAAATGATAAACGAGAAATTCATGCTATATTTTAGGCATGAATTATTGTAGAAAGTAACAACCTCAAAGATTAAAATGAAAATGATAGGATAATATTAAAACAGATAGTAAAGGAAAGAGGCCATGTTAGGTGGGTCCCTGTCACCATGGCATGGCGCGTCCTCAGGTTGCGGATGGAGGAGACGCCTTCCAGTTTTGGAGGGAAGCTGCGAATATATTGAATAAGCAGTCGTGGACAGCTGACAAGGGATGGCCCTCCAGCTTGGGGGTTGGGGGTGGGGCTAACAACTCCGCACTGTAAAAAATCAATATGTTACGAAAATGAACACAAAGCCTCGGACCTGGACTGATTCCTTGGATAAACGACCTAAGCTAATGAAAATGGATATGAGACTTGGAACTTGGAATGTATGAAGTTTGTATAAGGCAGATTCACTCAGGGCAGTGACAGAATAAATCTTAAAATACAAGTTAGATTTAGTGGGAGTACAGGAGGTCAGATGAGATGGAGGTGGCATCGCACCAGCAGGCGAATATACATTTTTCTACGGACAGGGGAATGAAAATCATGAATTAGGTACAGGTTTTTTCATACATAAGAGAATCGTATCAGCAGTTAAGAGGGTAGACTTCGTTAGTGATAGGATATCATATATAATACTAAAAGGTTGCTGGTGTGATATCATTGTTATGAATGTTCATGCCCCAACAGAAGATAAAATTGATGACATAAAGGATAGATTCTATGAAGAACTAGAACATGTATTTGATAAATTCCCGAAGTACCCCATGAAAATTTTGTTAGGAGATTTCAATGCCAAAGTAGGGAGGGAAGACATTTTCAAACCAACAATTGGGAATGAGAGTTTGCATGAAATTAGTAATGATAATGGAGTTAGAATAGTAAACTTTGCCACATCAAAAAATCTTACTGTGAAAAGTACAATGTTCCCACATCGTAACATCCATAAATTCACTTGGACATCTCCTGATGTGAAGATACACAATCAAATAGACCATATTTTGATATATAGGAGACAGAATCCGATCATTCAGGGCAGCAGATTGTGATACTGACCACTACCTGGTGGTGGCAAAGATTAGGGAAAGACTGGCAGT
>NW_019742987.1:98134-125256 GCF_002891405.2 Cryptotermes secundus | reverse complement strand
CTTGCAGTAGTAGTGGAACCACTAATATTCATGAAATTATATTTTTTGGTTTGTTAACCTCTTCATTGATGAGGGGGATCCATGTGGGAGAAATATCCAAACTGGGTTGGCTGATCGGATTGGATGAACATGCCATATGAGCTGATTCTTTGTATTTCCTGTATCTGCTGTTGCAACAGCAGATGCAGGAAATACAAAGAATCAGCTCCCACTGATGGAACCGGTTGTCGGTTGTTCATAGGTTGTCTCTACAGATCAAGTTTTGTCCAGTGATTGAGACTAGCTCTTTCTAAGGGGCCCAACTGAGTAGGTTAAACCTTCCCTATACACCTGAAGACGGAGACAGATCCAGTCTCCGAAACGTTGTGGTTTTTTTTGTCTTTTTTATATACCGGACGATGGGTGAAGTCCAAAATAAGCCAAAAGAAGTATAGAATGATCAAGTCGAGGAGGATGAGGTGAGCAGGTCATGTAGCACGAATGGGGGAGATGAGGAATGTGTATAGGATAGTGGTGGGAAAGCCAGAAGGAAAGAGACCACAGGGAAGACCAAGGCATAGGTGGGTGGACAGTATTAGAATGGATCTTAGATAGATAGGATAGCGACCTCCGTAGTCTAGAGGTAACGTTCCCACCTCATGACTCGTGGTACGCGGGTTCAAACCCAGCGGAGGTCGTGGAATTTTTAAGGGCGGAAAAATTCAGGGAACGAGTCCTCCAGGAGGGACTTTAAACCGTGTGTCCTGTGTCGTAGCTTTACGGCACGTAAAAGAACCTCATATCTCCAAAGGAGGTCACTGAGCCAAATTCAAGGACATTTCTCGCCCAGCAGTAGTCTCTAACGCCTCTGATAGATGGGGGAAGCATTATAGATACGGCTAAGCCAGTAGAGGGTGAACTCGCTGGCCCGGTCGGGACTGATGGTACGCACCAATATTGGTAGGGTATAGAGACTGGTAGAATATCATAGAGGGAAGCACAATGGACCAATACTGGTCTAAGTGCATGGGGAAACCCACCCTCTCCAATAACTAACTAACTAACTGACTAACTAACTAACTAGAGAGATGGGATGGGATGGTATGGATTAGATAGATCTGGCTTAGGATAGGGACCAGTGGAGGATTCTTGTGAGTACGGTGATGAACCTTTGGGTTCCATAGAATGCTGGGAAATTCTTGAGTAGCTGCAGAATTGGCGCTCCTCAAGAAGGGCTCAGCTCCATGAGTAAGTAAGTAAGTAAGTAAAGGAAAGAGGTGTCACTACTGTGGCTTGAATCATTCTGGCACAGGACTGGTTCTGCTGACACCCTTATGCCTTAATGTGAGCAAATTAGATATTAAATCTTCAGTTTCTGAAGCTTTGATAAGTATGTAGTAAATATCCAGATATTTAGTTTGTTACATAACAGATTAATTTAGAGGTTCAAGCCTAATAAATACATATAATGCATTGTACCCTGCCTGAGCCATCTTCCAGTAGGCCTAAGCTTGTTGGGTAATTGGAGTTTAGCTTTATACACACACAAGTATGAATGCACGCATATATGTTGTAAAAGTAGAAACATATAATTTATTTATTACAGGCATTAACTGATACACTACATGAAGAATACTATGTTCTGGAATTTGATGCCACATCTGGTACAAGTTTGTCAGTGCTTTGGAGGAACATACTACCTCCATCTTTAGTTATTGGTTTACTGTTGGACCCTGAAGATGGAGGCAGTACTTTCCTACAAGAACTCCTATCAGACTGCATGGTGTCACATCTCAGATGGTTGTCCTCTTCGTAGTTATCACCATGAGAATCTCAGATCCGACATGCTACTTGTGAAGATCATCTTGTCAGCCTTAAATATTAACTCTTTTGCATGCCTTTACCTTACAATGTATATACATTCATTTTATGGTAGTCATATGGTGATGATGGCTTTTTCAGAATGTGTGTGCATTCTGGCCCATGGAGCAGCAGTCCCACATGAACCCAGTCCCTTATATTAGAATCACATTGAAGCTGGAAGATAAAGCCACACACTGGTCAACTCACACCATTTCTTTTTCAGAAAATGATGCTGCAGTAAGTACAGCTATTCTGACCACAGTAGAACACTAGGAGTCAAGTAAAAACTGTACAGTCACCTCTCTTTATACAACTTAAACTTGAACTTGAAGTTTACTTCCCTTTGTGATGTGACAACATGTAGTCAGATAGTGGTGTACCAGTCTACACATTGTCACACCTCTTTGTAGTCACTGCCTTGTGAACTTCAAATCTCATACAATTCACTGATTTCCTGTCCTACTGAAATTCCTTATATGTCAGATCAAAACATAATATCTCTTATGTAATCTTTCTACACTGCTTTTGACATTTCTCGTTTCTCAGTTAATTTTAATCTATTTAATAATGTGTTTTAAACTGTAAATGTTAGACAGCAGATGGGACAACAGAATCTTTTGTCTTCCCTTCTGTTACCTAAGATGTGGATCTACACGGTGTGTCCAGGATCCGTTAGAACCCTTTTTTTTTTAATTCACCCTGCAATGCCATCTGTAGGCGAGTTATGGCGTTAAGATTCTTGAAGTTTCAGCTGCGGATGTCTATAATTTCAAGATGCACGCATCACTGCATCATGTGTTCTGACCCTGAATGTAACAGTACTGTTCTGACACTTGTCGGAAAATGGCGGTTGAACAGAGAGCCAACATCAGATTTTGTATGAAGATAAGCAAAACAGTCAGAGAAGTGTACGAACGATGAAAAGTGTGTACAGTAGTGATTGTTTGAGTCGCTCAAACATTTTTCAATGGTATGCTGTATTTCATGACAGCAGGGGGGACATTGAAGATGCTCCACGTGAAAAACATGCCAGAGTGGAACACTGCAAAGATGTAATGGTCAGCCCAAAGTGACACAGAATTTACAAAATCAGTTGTTACTGGTGATGAGACATGGTGTTTTCAATATGAGCCTCTCATAAAGCAGCAGAGTGCAGCGTGGTTGAGCCCCAAAGAAGCCGAAACCAAAGAAAGTGCACATGCAGAAGAGTCGAGTAGAGACACTGCTAATCATTTTCTTCGATTCCAAAGGAATCATTCACAAGGAATTTCTGCCAGAAGGTCAAACAGTGAATTCTGATTATTATCTCGGAGTCCTCAATCGTTTGTGGGCGAGAATTCTTCGAATTCAACCTGAATATCCAGAGCAAGTCTCCTGGTCGCTCCTCCACAACAATGCCCCACTCCATAAATCGAAGATCGTGCATGGTTTTTTGGCCAGAAAAGGTATCACAGTCCTTAATCATCCTCCGTATTTGCCAGATTTGGCTCCAGCAGATTTCTGGTTTAAAATACACAAAATTACATATAATTTTGCCTCACATTTTGTATGGGTGTGAAATTTTTCTCACATTAATCAGAAGTTTCATAATCTGCACTGCTTGCCAAATATTATTAGAATGGTCAAATCAGGGAGGATGTTATGGGCAAAGCATATAACAAATGGGAGAATTGCATACAGCATTTTGGTATGAAAACCTAAAGGTAAAGAGCTAGGTATAGATAGGAGAATAGTGTTACAACGCATCTTAAACAAATAGGATATCTGCGTGTGAACTGAATTCATCTGGCTGAGAACAGGGATCAGCGACAGGCTCGTGAGATGGCCTTGTGGACAGGCATGGTGATGCTTGCTGGGAATTTCAAAAGGTGCAGATTGCACTACTTGTGAATTTTGCATCTGAGCATGATAGCAGATGGCACTGCAAATATTCACTGTTTTGAATGTTAAGGCATATCCACATTACTCGTGCTCGTGCTCCTCTGGCTTTTACTTGTGCTCGTAAATCTTCGTCCACACTATTTCAGTTGCTTGCCAGGCTTCGGCACATGAGGATCCGTATATTTACTTGTAGTGTGTATAGGCTGTAGTCGTATTTTAATTTATTGGCTATAGTTTTTAAATTAAAAATTAAAAATTTGCTTGTCTTGTGACTTGTCATATCATCTACATTACTCATGAGCATAGCGAGTCACACGAGCATGAGTAATGTGGACGCACCTTTACAAGTAACATGTTCCTACACCACATGTCTTAATTGGGTAGATTATAATGGACTTCACATTTCAGTAGTGCACAACATGGTGGAGAATGTTAGTGTACCTTGAAATGTTAGGTAGGGATAATACACGACACTTCAGGTTTAATGCTTTCACAGTTAATGTCACCTTTCCATCCTGATTTCCCTTTGTGTTGCTAATGAGACTTCAGTTCAGGCTTGCAAGTGAAGTATTGACTGCACTGGTAATCCATAAAATAAGACTGAAACTGTTAAAATCATTTGTGAATGTTTAAGAATATGAAGAATGGTGAAGTAGACAGCTTGATTAGAACAGGACAGAAAGAATGATTTGTTTGTTTTAGAGTAAGCCAAAGGATAGAATTGTACACATCTTACAACTGAATGGATGGAAGAGTAATGAGATGCTTCCCCCTTCAACTTCTGTCATGTTGCAGTTTTGGCATGAAACTGAGCGGCTCTATGGTGGCAATGGACCGATAGTTGTAACCTGCCTGTGAGTAAACTATTGTGGTCTGGTCCTTCAAAATGCTTGGATAGTTAATTTCAGTGCAATCTTTAATCAAAGAGTCTAAATTTGTAATCTTGAAATTTGTTTCAAGGCTGACTTTCAAATGGAAGATGTCTCAAAATGATAATGCATATTGTTTGCATGTTTATGTCCTCTATAATGATTTTTCAATGAATATCTGATTTGCATGAACTCCTATATGCATTTCCCAATTTGGTAATCATACCCCCAGGGAAATCGCCTCCTGTACCCATTGGATAGGAGGCTGGGTGTGCTATAGACCTGGTTGGGACTCTGTGGTGAAGAGAAAGATATTGCCCCTGTCAGGAACACAATCCCAGCCATCAAGTTTGTATCCTATCCTTATACCAACTCCTGTTTCAATGTAGGTAAATTTAAAATCTAAATACCTGTGCCAATAGAAATCTAGTGAGCCAGCACCAGGCAGCTGTGGCACACAAATGGAACAAGCAAAGAGTAAAACTTATTAAGATAATATAACATATTTTAATGTAGGATTTTCCATCTACTGAGATTCACAATCTTGCATACCGTGTGAGATAAATAGCTGCTGTTCCTACATCATGGTTCAAATCCAGGGATGGACTGATTTTTGTGACTGTGGCTTTCATCCTATTTGCTCCAGATTAAAGCAAGGCAGGTGTGGTAAAGATTTCCTTGTACTTTATTATATAGATTACTATGCCATGAAGACATATGGGGGATTAGAGGTATAGTGCCACCATTCTTGACCTTGGCACAAGATGGCTGAGAGTGGTAAGCTTCACGCCCTGGCCGTTTTTCCCCAGGGGGGAAACAGCCTCCAATATTCATTGAATAGGATGCTGGGTGAGCCTCAGAGCCGGTCTCAATGTTATTGAGAAGGGAAAAATCTCTTGCCCCTTCTGGGAGTCGAACTCAGGCCGTCCAGCCCATTGCCTTTCACTATAACAGCTGAGATATCCCATCTCTTTGAAAGTAGAGAAAATAGCATAAAATAAGGCGCAGTCAAGCATAACCACATTTCTACAATTCATCATTCATTATCAACTACAATTAGCTGTAGCAAAGCATGCAGTGAATAACAGAATCATTAATTCATTTGGTACGTAATCTTCATGTTGAAATTAATTCCCTCAAGTAGTTGTTGTACTAGAAAGGAGGAATTAAAAGGCATTAAACAGAGCTTAAGTTTTAATACAAAAATTCACAGAGGAAATATACTCCTGGCATCAGTTTCACACCTGCATCACCAGACCTTAGCCATCACATTAAATGTGATAACTGTTTACTATTTTTGTAGGGCTGCGCCATAATTCAAGTTGTTAGTTGCTGGCTTCCCACCGTGGTGGCCCAGGTTCGAGCCCAGGTGTGGTCATGTGGGATTTTTGATGGACAAAGTGGCACTGGGGCAGGTTTTCACAAAGTACTTCAGTTTCTCCTGCCAATCTTCATTCCATCAAGTGCTTCACAATCACCATCATATATCATCTGGGGCAGGTGCAGTAGACCAGTAGTGGCTGCAGTACCAAGTGCACTCAGTCTCACTCTACTAAGAATAATAATAAAAAAAATACTATGTTCATATTGTCCTGATAAGGTGGCATCTCTATTTGATGTTTCCTCTTCAAGATTTACTCTTTCTAGTGTTCAGTTTCAAAGATCCTAAGTCGGTATTCTCAGTGCAAATTTTTTCCATTTAAGATCTCACTCAGTTTAATGTTCAGATCTACTGTTCCCCAAAGAAATCTTACATGAGGGTTTCCCTGCAGTTACTGGTTTTGTCATGCCCAAGAGCTCTCTCTGCATCTCTAAAGGTCCAAAAGAATATTAATATTTCTGCATTAACCCTTATTAATGAATGACTGAATTTTTACAGCGATGGTGCAAATGCATGTGGATATTTCTTGGCACTGGCATTTCTAGTGGAGAAAATTAAACTGGAACAAGAGTGTGATGTCTGCCATGCTGTTCGGATGGTGCGTCAGAATCGAGAGCAGTTTGTGCCAACTTTTGTGAGTACTGTTAAAAATATTCCACATAGTAAAATACAGAGAGCCTTAATCCTGTTTTTTTTTACCCGTTATCTCTGACTTTACTATAGAGATTATAACCTGTGTAAATATTCATATTGGAAGTAAATGTGGGTTATAAAATTCTTGTTTCTTCCTGTTCCAGGAGCAGTTTGAATCCCTGTATGAAGCAGCCATAACCTATCTAAACTCATTTCAAACATACGCTAACTTCAACTGACTTCAAGAAGGGAGAACCCAATTTGCAGTAAAGTAAACAAATATGCACACTTTCATATTCTGTCTGTGTAGAGAATTGATTCAGTCTTGAAGTATAAGTGCCTAAGATGCATGTGTAGAACCATTGTAACATTCAACTGAAAAATATCACCTAATCCAAAGTTCTCGAATAGTTGTGTATCATTAACTTTGTGTTTCGTTCTTCACATCTGTAGACAAGCCGTAGCTAACGCAGATTTGCAGATTTGTCTGTTGAAAAGGACCAGTAACTAGGAAGAAATTATGTTTAATGTACTTGTTTATTGGGATAATGAAACAAAGTGTATAGCATTTTGAGTGCTGATAGAGGGGGAGGAAATTTAAAAAAAAATTGCAGCCAAGTCACTTATAATGATCAGCCTTTTCATTGAAAAGCATATGTTTCTTAGAATTTCATATAAAAAAATATTCAAGCTTCAATTTTTAATTGTGTTCTTTGGTAATGGTAGACCTGTACTTTGCATACATATGTGTGAATTCAGTTCCTTAGACACATTGGTTCAGTTCAGTGATTCAGTATTGAGGGGGTGGGTTTCCCCATGCACCGCGACTGATAGTCTATTGTACATCCCCCTTTTAATTTCGACCGTCTCCATCCCCTACCGATACTGGTGCTCACTATCAGCCCCTTTCTGCCAGCAAGGTTTCTACCCTCTACTTGGCAGTGGTATCTAATAGTTAGTCCCTCCTCTGGCAGTGGTACCTAATACTTTAGTCCCTTTCTGCCAGCAAGGTTTCTACCCTCTACTTGGCAGTGGTATCTAATAATTAGTCCCTTTCTGTCAGCGAGGTCGTCCCTCCTCTGGCAGTGGTACCTGATACTTCCCCCATCTATCGGAGGCATTGGAAACTATTTGGGCGGGAAACTTTTTGGCCTAATTTAGCTCAGAGGCCTCCTAGAGGCATGAGGTTCTTTTACGTACCGTTAATCTACGACACGGGACCCACGGCTTAAAGTCCCTCCCAGAGGACTTGTTCCCTGAATTTTTCCACCCTTAAAAATTCCACAACCTCCGCCGGGTTTGAACCCGCGTACCTTGAGTCATGAGGTGGGAACGTTACCCCTAGACTACGGAGGTCGCTAGACACACTGGTTACAAATATTATGGTTTAAATATAAACCACTGGAACCTCTTAATTCATACAGATTAACAAAGTGAAGGTCATATTATCTGCTCCAGGAAGGAGAGGGCGCTGACAGTCAGTGAGCAGTATGCCCAGAAGGAACAGAAGTATAATTTTGCATTGCAACTAATTAATTTTCAGTGTAAGTTGTTTCCTTTATGCTAGAAGATGGAGTGTGTTATATTTTGACAATTTATACTATGAGTATATGTGCCAAAAATGTATCAGTTATGCCACAATTAAAACATGAGAAAATATTTTGGGGCAACTTTTATTTGAAAATATCTCTCAATTAATATATGAAGAGCAATAGTACGATATGCACACAGCATTTCCAGAATACCTCTCTTCAGATAATTTCTTACTTACAAAACTGTGCATCATCGTGGCGGCCTCAAGTCATTGCCCACCCCTTACTCAAATATACAACCTGTCTGCATGTATTCTTATAAAGGCTTGTAGAAACACCTGTTAAACATCCTCATGGTACTGGTTTCATTGATGGCATTATGTTACATGTGCCTTTGTATTGTCTATGTACCTGCATTTTTCATCCCCAAAACATGGCTGTAAGGTACGTTTCATCTTCCTTATAAGGTCTACATTGATGTCTAACTACGTCCTCATTTTAATAGTTAATACTGACACATCACCATGTTCATAAAAGTTGACTTGCAGACAGTTCTTTATCTGTCCATAATGTCTGTGAATTTGCTGTACACTTCCTCATAATGTACGACAGGCAGAGAGATACAACCCTGCATGTGCCTATAACCCAGGCTATATAGACATGTCTGTATGCCACCATAGTACAAGCTGTTAGATGAAAATCTGCATCATCATAGTGAAGGCTAGCACACATCTCTCATTGTCCCTGTAATACTAGTCTCTGCCTCTCCACCCAATATCACAAGCTGTATATCCATTGTCCTAACTCAAAAGTATTGGCAGTTCAGATGACTCTTTCATTCCTCATAATTCGACATATATCCAGACTTTTCTTGTAATACTAGCTATGAGTATATATGCACCTATTCGCTGAATACATTCGAGAACCAGCGGGGTATCAGAGGTGCATCGGAACATTTGAGAACTTGCAACCAGATACAGCATCCTTACACTCAGTGACAAGGATTCCTTCATAGCAGACGTCGAGCAGCAATAAGGAAAGTGAGGCATCACCAGTCAAACGGTTCACGATTGCAGTGACACGCAACAGACTTAATTCCACAGAAAGATATGAACCACAACAAAGTTTAAGGAATCGAAATTTCATGCTCAGTGACAGAATTATTGAGCAATTGAGATAATATAAATTAATGGAGACAGATCAGTAAATTGTTTTGTTCCACTGACTGATTTATGGGAAATAAGGATCCTTTATTTCTATACTGTTCCACTTTTTGTCTGTGTGTTAATGCACCAACAAAAACCAGAATTGTCGTAAACGTTCTATATAGTGTTCGCACTCAAAATGTGACTGTAAACCCATGGACTACGGCTAGGGCTATAAAGACGCAACGTGACACCTCTGTAGGACCTCATATAGATGCTACATAGGTATACCCTATGTACCTGTAATAGGTATAAAGCACCTGTGAGGGCCTGGAGGGGGTGCTATTATGATAGGCATAAAAAACCACACACACACACTAACAAAGGAGAGAGACCATGTGTTTGAATTAGGCCCTGCAGTATCCACAAGTCCCTACAGATGAGACATAATAGGCAGAAATGTGTGGCATTTACATTAGGCACTAAAAAAGAGTCATAAAATAAACCAATATAAACAATGTCTGTATGAGGAGTCATACAATATCATGTATGCATTCCTAGTCACCATTTGTGCTACATGCCCTGCCCATCTCGTTTTCCTTGACTTGGTCATTCTAATTATACTTGGCAAAGAGTAAAAGTTATGATGCTCCTCATTATGCAGTTTTCTTCATCCCTCTTACATCCAAATATTCTCAGCATCCTGTTCTCAAACACCCTCAGTCCATGTTCCTTCCCTAATATCGGAGACCAAGTTTCACACCCATACAGAAACACAGGCAAAATTATAGTTCTGAATATTCTAATTTTTATGTTCTTAAACAGCAAATGAAGACAAAAGCTTCTGGAATGAATGGTAGCTGAATTCAGTCTCCTCTTGATTTCTCCTGAATCAGTTTTTGATTTCTTATAGTCATTCCCAAATATCTGAAGTGCCACATTTATTGAAGGATCTCTTAGCTATCTTTATGTCATCATTTTTTCCTGCATTTTGGTGATGAGACAGCAACATGTGTTTACTTCTAGACCAACCTCCTTACTAGCATAATTTAAAGTTTCTTTGTTTTTCTTTGTGGCATCTATGTTATCCCCCAGGAGATTCACGTCAGGATAGACCTGAAACTGATGTGTCCCTTTTAATTTCAGTCCCACCTGATTTCCCTGGACATTCCTAATGGCATATTCTAAAGCAAAGTTGAAAATGAGTGGCGATAAAGCATCTCTTTGTTTTAGACCTTTATGGATAGGAAATTTATCAGACAAATGTTTACCTATAAGGACTTCATTATAAGTATCGTTTAAACACATTTTAATCAGCCTGACTAGTTTCATGGGTACTCCAAACTCTGAGAATATTTTACAATACTTCCCTCCTAACTGAATCATAAGCTTTCTTGAAGTCTATAAATAGCTGATGTACTGTCTCATCGTACTCCCATTTTTTCTCCAGTATTTGATGAATGCAAAACAGTAGTTGATCTGTTATGTCAAAACCCACACTGATGATCTCCAATAATTTAATCTATATATAGACTTAAACTTGAGAGAAGGATATTGAATAAAATTTTGTATGAAGTTGATAGCAGTGATATCACATGATAACTACTAGTGCTTTATTGCTGTTCTTGTGAATTGGTACAATAATAAGACTCCTTCCACTCATTAGGCAGTTCTTCCTTATTCCAATTGTACACATAGTCCTATGGATCTCAGACAATAATATTTCACCTCCTTGAACAGTTATTCTGGAATTTGATCACTACCTGGAGATTTATACCTTTCAAATTTGCAATAGTAATTTCAGGCTTAGTTGCTTAACATCACTGACCTTATGTATATATCAATACCTGAGAGAAGTAGTTCTTCCACCTACTCAATTTGTCTTTCCAGGAGATGTCAAATTAAATTTATGAATGTCAGGATGTGGGAACATTGTACTTTTGACATATTTTTGGATGTAGCAAAGTTTACTACTCTAACTCTATTATCATTACTAAATGCATGCAAACTCTCATTCCCAGTTGTTGGTTTCACTTCAGCAATGAAATCTCATATGGTATTAGAGAATTTATCAAACACACATTCTAATTCTTTGTAGAACCTGTCCTTCATGTCATCACTTTTATCCTCTGTTGGGGCATGAACATTCAGACCAGTATCACACAGCAACTTCTTAGTACTATGTATGACATCCTATCACTAACACACTTACTTACTTACTTACTCATGGAGATGAGCCCTTCTGGAGGAGCCGCCAATTCTGCAGATACTCAAGAATTTCCCAACATTTTATGGAACCAGAAGGTTCATCACCATGTTCACAAGAGCCCTCCACTGGTCCCTATCCTGAGCCAGATCTATCCAATCCATACCATCCTATCCTCTCTTAAGATCCATTCTAATACTGTCCACCCACCTACGTCTTGGTCTTACCTGTGGTCTCTTTCCTTCTGGCTTTCCCACCAATATCCTATGCGCATTCGTCTCTCCCATTCGTGCTACATGATCTGCCCACCTCATCTTCCTTGACTTGATCATTCTAATTATACTTGGAGAAGAGTACAAATTATGAAGCTCCTCACTATGCAGTTTTCTCCAACCTCCTGTCACTTCATCTCTCTTCGGTCCAAATATTCTCCTCAACACCCTGTTCTCAAACACCCTCAGTCTATGTTCCTCCCTTAATGTCAGAGACCAAGTTTCACACCCATACAAAACCACAGGCAAAATTATAGTTTTGTATATTCTACTTTTTATGTTTTTGGACAACAGACGAGAAGAGAAAAGGTTCTGGACTGAATGGTAGCAAGTTCAATCTCCTCTTAATTTCCTCCTGAATCAGGTTTGTTATCATTCCCAATATCTGAACTGTGCCACATTTTCAAAACATCTGTTTCCTATCTTTGTCATGATTTTGCCCTGCATTTTGGTGACAAGACAGTAACATATACTTAGTTTTCTCTGTGTTTACTTCTAGACCAACCTCCTTACTTGCATCAGTTAGTTTGTGTGTTTTTCTTTATAGTATCTACATTATCACCCAGTAGATTCACATCATATCACTAACAGACTACTCTTTTAACTGATGATTCTCTTATTCATGAAAAAAAAAACCTGTACCTAATTCATGATTCCCACTCCCCTTTCCATAGAAAAAGGTATACTTGCCTGCTGGTTTGGTGCCACCTCTGCCCCATCTGTACTCTCACTACATCTAACTTACATTTTGATAGTTCTTTTGCAACTGTCACAAGCAAACCTGCCCTATACATACATCTGACATGCTACATAGCAAATCTTGTTTCTGTTTTCTGTAGCTTCAGGTCATTTACCCAAAGAATCTGCCCAGGTCTGATGCTCTTTTTGACATTTCATAAGCTTATTTCTTATGAGTTGTTAGCCCCATTCCAAGTTCCCAAGCTGGAGGATCACTTGTCAGCTGTCTGCAACTGCTTATTCAATATATTCACAGCTACCCTCCATCAGCAACCTGAGGACATGCCTTGCTGTGGTAACAGGGGACCCGCCTAACGTGGATGAGGCCCTGTAGAAGTCATACATACCTTATATATTGCATCTATAGGAGGCTCTGAAGAAATATAATACTAAACCCTCTTCAACACATAATACTGTCTTACCACCCCATAAACTAGCTATACAGATGCCTTGTAATAATACTTTGTATGTAAGCCCCCCTCTTCCTCTTGATAATATGGACTACATGGAGCTGGAATAGCTCAGCCAATATAGTGACTAGGCTACGGGTTGAAGAACCAAGAATTCAATTTGTATCACATATCTGCAATGAAGGAAACCCCTTCACTGTGCCCTTATCTTAGGTCTTCACCCCTAAGAACATATAATGCAATGCTATGATTACTATTAACATCGATAGCTTGGTCAATTTATCACATACATTTATGATGTTATGGCAGTTACAATGATTTTCAAGTTCTCCATGGCCAACACCTACAGTAGGAATATGGGCATAAGCAGCACGGAAAACCAGCTCTTGCACACTGCCTTAGCGACATATCACTAAGCATTAAGTATATGTAGATTCTAAAGGAAACCTTCAAATGATCTAACTGAATTAAACCATTTGTGCAAAGTATCTGGCAATGTGTGTTTGTGTGGTGATCAACTTTCTCTTCACTGCAGGGAGGTGACTGTGTCTCCACACTGGACACTCACATGGTTAAATATTGCTGGGCTACCAATACCCTGCCTGTAGTTTGTGTGGCGATCAACTTTCTCTTCACCGCAGGGAGGTGACTGTGTCTCCACACTGGACACTCACATGGCTAAATATTGCTGGGCTACCAATACCCTGCCTGTACTTCATGTTATGTTGAATTGTGTATATTTTCCACTGTGTGTTGGTGAGCATCCTTGATGTGGTGACTGGGTGAGTGTCCAGTGTTTTAGAGATTTTCAGATACACTAACCAAGCCACATCTCTTATTCATAACTGAATGCCCCCTTTTATAACTTGTATTTAGGTGAACTTTCAGAACCCTCCCACCCTTAATATGATTTCAAGACACCTTAGCAATTTTGTTCATCCTCTGTACTTTAAAATAGTTTTATTTTATATAGTTCTTTTAGATTACAATATTACTTTAATTAAAACTAGTTTCTGGATCGCCAGATGATTTCTAAAATCTGTAAAAGTGTGTAGTTCTTCAAAATACATCTACTCCCTATATGAAAACATTTACAAGGAAGAATGATGTCTCAATACCACAGCCTAAAGAGTTGGACATGGGTATAGAAACATAAAAAATAACCTGTTATTCATCAAGTGTTGTCACATGTCATCTGAACAAGATGCATGGGCTAACTTGCCTGCTTACATTGAAAGTGAACAGATTATTCTGTCTCCTTCCAAACATGGATTAAAGAAAAATTTCAAGCCATTTTAGTAAAACTTTTACTTCATATATGTACATTTGTGAAAGAAATTGGATTGGCTATTTGTTAAATAATAATGAAAAATAACACACAATGTATGTATGAAACTGAGAAGAACTGTCAACCACAACGGCAAATCTTCGAGATCCAACGCACAGTGGCCAATGGCTGGTTCATGGCATTGTCAATTCCTGAATGAAAAAACGGTTCACAAATTAAAAACAATTCATATAAGGATGTTATTCTGTTGACTAATGAGCTCCATCTGGCATCATGTTACCCTCTGCACCATTAACACTAAACAGATAACAGATGTACCTTTACCAGATCTGGACAATCCAATGGCTGCTTCTTTAGAACCTGCACATAAGTTGTACTTAATTTTGAGACATTCAGTACTAGGGAAAAATTATGGCTTATATATTGTTGCATGTAGACCTGTTGCTACATAATGACCTGATAAACAATGCCTGCCACTAGGCAAGAGATTCCTAACAAGCAAGAATGGAACTACAACAATGGGAAGTGGTGTTTTCTATGTGATTCGTGCTGAGGTGTTACAGGCAGGCCAGGTCTAAAGTTTAGTCAGTTGAGCTGGAGTCAATCAGAAGAGTAGGAGGTTGGTGTGAGATGGCCACCAGCCTGGGAGTTAGTGCAGTGCAGGGAAGTTAAAGAGTTGGTTGGTGACTTTGTGAGTCAGAGAACTACAATTCATTCATTTGAACTGTTACTGTTAGAAGCTGGAAGCTGAGGCATGGGAGAGCTTGGGAACCTGGAGTAAGGGGAATGTCTGCCGTTGGAAGCCGTTACCAGGCAATGACTAGTGGAGAATACAGCAGACTGACAACACTAGTGCGTGTGTAACAATGAACAGTAAAGTGTGGTCATGAGTGATGTGTTAAAAATGTGCAACAAATCAAGTCACCAATCCAAACCCCATCCATAGTCACTCATACAAATGACAATATTCAGCCAAATGCAATATATATAATATACCACAAACAATGGGAAATTTCGAACATATTTATTTAATGAGAACTGATGCTTATTTGGAATAGAAACTGGCACTGAACCCTGATGATCATCAGTGTCATACTGTGGTTAACTACAGAACTTCACACATTTCTTGTTTTTAAATGTTGAATTTCAAGGTTAACAAATTGAATGTCTTGTTCTTTAAAAAAATTCCTCTGATCCCTTTTATGAATCAAACATATATGCACTACTCAGTCTGCCAAGGATTTTCAGCAATATAAGTTCTGAATTTTAATATGCGAAACCCGACAGGATGTTTGTCATCACTGCAGTGCATTCTGTTGTTTGATGCAGTAACAACATATAAAAGAGAACATATGTGATATAAAGAACAGCTTGTTCCTGAATGCAGATTCAAAACAGGCAAAAGAAAAATAAGTGCCCAGGAACTCACTTAATTTCTTCTTCATTTGTAAAATATAATGATCCAATAAAAATGTTAAACTATAGAGACAGAAATGGAGGAGTTAGAACAATAAATATGTTTTATTTCCCTAACACTTTGCGGACCGCACACCCTTTAAAAGGTTTTTTGCTTTTAAACATGGCGGACCGTTCGCCTGTTAACAGGTTTTTAAAACACGATAAGCTGCAACACACTATACATCTCTCTGGCACCACCCAAGGTGCACGCAATGGCGTAATAAAACTCTGGAATATTCGCTTACTTGTCAGTAAGTTGATCTCGCTGTTTTCTTAAGCCACTATAAGTGATAATGCTTTGTTGCTCTTCAAGCTGTATGTATCAGCCAGTAGTTAAGTGTTGGGGTATGGATAAGGACAAATTCTTTTCTGATGAGCCAGCTGACCTGCCTTGTGAGATGTGTAGTTATGGTGTTTGAGAGAGCAGCAGTGACAGGAGAGAGCAAAGAATTGTGGCCACAGACAGTAAAAGCGACCATAGCTCCGACAATAATGGGAGTAATAACATTGCGGGGACAGTAAAAAATTTAAAAAATCACAAAATCTAAACCCTGATTCAAACTGAAATACAAAGCATTTCTGATGAATGTGGCAAAGCCCTGGGCTACAGATCAGATGGTGGCGGCAGAACCAGAATCAGACACAGACTTAGTGCGACCGTGCCCATCCAATCCCACCCCATGCAAGCCTCATGTGGATCCCACAGGGCGACTCTCGGGTGATATGCGGAAACATACCCTCGTGAAAATTGTGAAGAGTGAACATTCCAAGGGGAAGCATCTTTCTAGGCAATGCCGTGTTTCCACAGTTCACAAAAAAATGAGCATGTCTACATTTGCAAGTTCTCTGTAATGCCACTTCACAAAGGGGAATGTTTCCAGAAATATCACACTCTCAAGCACTTTTAGGATCATTGGAAAGTGTTCTACAAAAATTTTAGTTCATAAAATTAATTAGGAAGTTTTATATTAATTTTTAAAGTGAACAGTGCACAAATTAGGATAGTAGGTTTAAAAATGACAGTCCGCAGGGTGATTTAAATATTTAAATCACCGGTCCGCGAAGTTTTAATATTATATTTTACATACTACAATCGTTTCCTAAATTTTCTTCCTTAGTATGTGGGGTTTTATACTCCAGCAAGCAAGCCTGTTAGAATTAATTGAATCTGCAGCATTAATTTTTCTTGGCTCAATAAATATAAAAAACTGAATTAAAGGTGCTTTACAGAAAATTAAATGCACGTTGCTATATGTACTATATGTTGCTATTTGCACTGGACAATTTCTGTAACTAATGTTTAGTCCTATGAAAAGATGAAAAATTAGACAGCACAAGCATTGCTGTTACAAGGGAATCCTCCGTTACCAATTCTTGAGCTGAAGCCTTCCCTCAAGTAGTGTTCCACTTCTATGGTCCCAGTACCATTTACTTTAATGCTATGTTCCTTCCTATTATTCTGCATAAAGTGATTATTTTGCTGCAGTAGGTAAACCAAAATTTAAAAGACTATAGGAATGGAAAATTCTAGTGAGAGCATAACCTTTAATGTCATTTCAGACTGGCATACTGCATTATCTAACTGCACTTTTCACCCTTTTGCAAGTTAATTTTACACACGAGTCAAAATAATGGCCCAAGAGAGACAAAACTATTGCATAAAACTGAAAACACTAAACTGAAAATACATCTAAAGCTGACAGCGATTTTCTTTTTTGCTTCTGTATTGTGGCATTGCTATTACAGTCACAAGACAGACTGTAATCCTACACTACAACTAATGCTGATTCTAAAGGGTTCTGACAATGGTGTATAAAGGGGCCCAAACACCTACGAGTCTGGCTCGGCGAGCTTGATTTGGGAGCCGGGCTTGATTAATTTCACCACAAACGCACGAGCTGACTCCCAACTTTGCAACCCACATACATGGACAAGTTTGGCTCATTGGAACCCGAGCCAAGTTGGACTCGCGAACCAAACTCGTATGTGTATGGGTCCCTTAACACCCAACTGGGTAGGTGTCTCCTCTTCACCTGATGATGTAAAGTTTCCAAAACGCTGTTTTTTCTAGTTATTAGAATACTGGACGATGGGAAAAGTCTGAAAAACCCAGTAATTATGAGGACCAATAACGTTATTTAAGCAGAACGATATGTTCTGTAATTCACTGTTAGCACTTCTGATCCACACTGAAGAGTTCAATGCTCAGCCCTGAACAATTTATGCTTACAGACCCATACAAGAAAATCATAACATTTCTGAACTTACCATAATAGCATTGACAATGTCATTCTGGTTGTTTTTAAGCGCCTTGATGGCCTTCCCACGGCTTACATTTGCCTGTGACATTACAAGATCCACATCCTTCTCCTCAACACCAGTTTCATCAACATCCTCCTCCTCTGATTCTTCCTGAATTGGTGCAACAACCTACAGCAAGAAACAGAATGACACACTGTTTCTTACTCTGTGCAAAATGTTCATTCTTTCTCCTGGCACAAGGACATAAGGGTAAAGGGGCTAGCAATTCCTTCATAAGAAACAGCAGTTCAGCAGGCCTATGAACTCCCCACTGCTTAAGAAACCCAAAGGTTCACTGCTGTGTTCACTGGGCCACACACCATGCCAGAAGAATCCAACACACAATGATTTTCTGTATGATTTTCATATTATCCTCCCATCTATTCCTGTCAGCCTAACTGTCTCGCATCCCTCCATGTTTTCCAACTAAAATCTCTATACATTTCTTACACACAAGAACACAGGAAGGGACTGTCTAAGCACTAAGCCAGACAGTGGCTCCCCTCAATTTACCAACCAGAAGCATTGGCTCGATCTACTGCCATACCCTCCCACTCAACACCATCCATTTTCAGGACTCAGTCACATATTACTGTGTTTACTTACAACAGGTTTATCAATAGTTTTGGTAATGATACCTAAAAACCATTTACACCCTTTGGAACTTTGTGTGTCAGGTTGGGTATTATGAATAGGAAAACATAAACTCGCAATTCTACCACTACAAAATAATGAACAACATATCCTCATAATTCTTTCTTACCGTTGTGCTGCCTCCTGCCTCAGCTGCTGGTGAAACTTCTGGGGCCTTGAATTTCTCTGCTGCTGCCACCTGAGCTTGTTGATTCAAGTCTTCAATCTGGAAACACAAACAGCGCACATAATTCAGACCAGAATGCCTATATCTACCATTCTGCTTTATCCAGCCAAGCTGTTTCAAGCAGTAAAACTTCTGACTTGTACTTGGAAGGTTCTTGGTTCAAATCTTGGCCAGGACCCACTGACAGCATGGGCTTCCTCAGTCCTTAGACAGTATCATAAATTAGGCCACGACCGCTTCATTACCCATCCTTTCCGATAATTATCCACCACAATCTGATCATTCAGTGCTATACTGTGTGTCGTATCAACAGTACCATTAAACCAAAACCGTAAGGATCCAGGATAGCCCAGTTGGGGCAGACACTAGGCTATGGGCTGGACAAGTGGGTTCCAGTTTCCAGCAGGGGCCGAGATTCTTACTTCACAACCACATTTCCAAATTGACTCTAGGACCCACCCAGCTGCCTATTCCATTGGTACTGGGGAAAAAGTAACCAGAGGGTGNGCCCAACAGCAGTCACTAATACCTCCGGTAGATGGGGGAAGCATTATAGATACTTCTCAGCCAGTAGAGCCGGTCTCGCTGGCTGGGCGGGACTGATGGAAAGCACCAATACCGGTAGGATATAGAGACTGGTAGAAATCATAGAGGGAAGCAAAATGGACCACTACAGGTCTAAGTGTATGGGGAAACCCACCCTCTCTAATAACTAACTAACTAACCAGAGGGTGAAACCAACTATTCAGCAACATAGAGTGCCAAGGTTAAGAAGGTGCAGACCTACAGCTCCGGACCCCCCCATACATCTTCATGGCATGGTGCCCAAATAAGCGCAGGGCAGTTTTACTTTTACATTACACAAAATAAATTTCTGTCACATGGACAAAATACAGTTTTCAAAGCAGCCTCACAGGTTACTGGCTCAATCACCACTTAGTCCGTGCTTTCAAGCAAATGCAAAATGTTCTGCCCACACAGGGCCATCACCTGGTCTTCTAATTTCTCCATGCCCATGTGAGTTGTAACATATTGTCACGTGACAAATGAATTTGCGTGGGTCTCGGATCAGTGAATCTTTATTGGACATTCACTCTTACACACCGTACAATTGTTATCACCTTAATTGTATTCTGCGGCGGCTACCTTCCAACTGCATTGTATGAAGGCTTGGTTCCAACTGTGCTCTATGAAGGCTAGATCTCAACTGTCATCCTGTAGCTCTGTTGCACTCGACTTACGTAGGTGTTCTGCGGATCGGATATGAAACACCATTCGCCAAGGTTCGATCTCATGTGTTCAGCAATCTGTTGCTTCGGGAACACTTTTTATACACTGGTAACGTGTTTCATCTCACCCGTTGGTATTCAACGGCTTTCTGTTGTTCATCTCCGGGAGAACACGTTCGTTGTTTCGGCATTGTCTATGCAACAGCCCACTGTTATTGTGTTGCCATGGAAGTATCTACTCCAAACACGTTAGAATATTTTAAAAGTATTCTTTATATAGAAAAAAGGGGGCAATCGGTAGCATAGTTGGTTGAGGCACTATCCCACAAGCTGGAAGGTTGCGGCTTCAAGTCCTGATGACGTGGATTTCTTTTCATCAATTGACCTAATTCTTCCAGCTGCACTATGGACCCGGGGTCAACTCAGCCTCTAACAGAAATGAGTACCAGGAATCTTCCTGGCGGCTCAAGTGTGGCTGGTGTATAAGCATGACAACCTCACTGCCATCTGTGAGCTGACTGTCTAGAGAAAATGTAGGAGCCTCAATGTCTCACAAACCTACAGGCCTACGCGGCCTGTTACAGGGATAGCTGTGACTTTATACAGATAAAATGAACTGCAATTACACTGCTTATATGAGCTTTCTCTTTTGTAACATCTAACAACAGCATTATAAATAAAATATGAACAGTGTAGTGTTAAATAATCTATGCTCCAAACCTGCGTGAACAACTCAGATATTAAAGAGACCTTAGTGCATGAAGATTCTCATGGCTACTATCACTGATGACAATCACACAAAAATTCATCCAGGGGTTTGAACAACACATAGTTCATGCAAAGTCCCTAGTTACTTCAGTGCAAATTGCAATACAATAAAGAACAGATTTTAAGGGAAGAGAAAGTACATCAGCTAACACTGTGCAGCACAGACACTAACCTTGGCTTCTCCAAACACTATGTACGTGTCTGACGCTGGGTTCTTGTATACATCTGGTTTGTTAATAACAAACAGTATATTTTTTGACTTGCGAATGGTGACCCTACTCACACCCTGCACCTGCAAAAAATAAACACAAACTTTGTGACAATATAAAATCACCCAGAAGCATTAGTAAAACAGGAACCAAGGTTCTCACGGCAGTGGGTATGATGGGCAGTCTTCCTAGTTGTAATATCATACAGTTTGGAGAAAGCCCAATGTTTCAGAGCAACACATGCCTCTGTCTTCAGGTTCAATGATTAAGTAAAACAGGACCCATGCTGAGTTCAGCTTTCTAGCTTGATTTATTCTGACCCTGAAGATGAAGGTGAAATATTCCTTTAAACAGTGGCCTTCCTCCAAACAACATGGTATTTACAACCAAGAAGAACATACTCTTAGAATTAATAATGGTTCTTCAAAACTTCCACTCTCAGATACTGTTTTAAAAAGTACACATGGGTACAGGGAAAACACAACAGAAGGAAGGAAGCCATTCTACAGACATACTGTACATGCACTTCCCAAATACATTTTCCATTCTCTCCAATATATGGTCTTTATTATTATTATTTTAATGCAATTGGGTACTCGCCTGGTGGCACTAAATCTTACACTGATATAGACAAGGAAAAACTATAACATAAAGGGAACAACAACATAAAACAAAGTATATACAATAAGCATGTTACACACAGTGCAAATCCAAACATATGAAGTCATAAAAGGCACGTGCTTGTGTTCGTTTCACTGCACTCGAACAAGGACACTTCACATTACTTCACCCTTTTCCTCATTACTTCACTTCACTTGATCTCTGAACTAAAAACCCTCTCAACTAGTATCTTGTGGAGATAAAGAAATGTTCATACATAGAAAACAAATCTCAGAGGCTTGGTGTCATAACACAGTGGATAATTTTGTAATTATAACACTGGCCATCTGTTCCATTACTGCATATGTAAAGGATGTCCATGTTCCACCTCCAGAACATTACCTTAACTCAATTCCACTATACTGTGACTATACTGGCACCCCGTTTACCCTAGGCTGTAGCACACTACGCGGCACACTGAATATCAAGACACTGTGAACACTCACACTGCTGCCACAATTATGTACATATTTGTATATTATGTATATTGTGTATATATAACACACAACAAATTTCTAAAATTTTTCTCTTATCTCCATCATTCCAAATTGAAAGGGGGTAAAAAAAAAGGAAGGCTTTCCCTGTAACAGACCGTGGAGGCCCATAGGGTTGTGAGACATTGAGTCTCCCACATTTTCTCTGGACAATCGCTTCAGATGGAGGTGATGCCATCCTTACACACTGGCTGCCCTTTAGCCCCCAGGAAGATTCCTGGTACTCATTTCTGTTAGAGGCTGAGCTAAACCTAGGGCCATAGTGTGGCTGGATGGATTAGGCGAACTGAAAAAAATTCAATAACCTCATCAGGAATCAAACCTGTGACCTTCCGGCTTATAGCATAGTACCTCAACCAACCATGCCACCGCGTGCTGAAATCTGAAAAGGGTCACTTTATATTTTGCCAAATCTTAAAATGTATAGAATTTTCAGCTCTATCTTTTTAATAAAGGGCCCTGGATGTTCTCTTATCCCCTGAAAACAAAACTGCAAAAGTAGAAGCCCATCAAGTACTGAAGTCATGATCAGTACCAGGAACTGCCATGCTGTAATTATGAATACTGCATGGGGACAAGTTCCACACTCACACATTAAAACAATGTAGACAGTGGCTTGCAATATTATCAGTTAAGATAGTACTGGATGCACACAACAAAGAAAACACTGCCCTGCTCTCAAAAACTGCTTCCAGGCTTCAATTTTCAACTACCATTTTTGAAATGCTGGCACAAAAATGGCTTCAATAGGAAAGTAGCAAGATATTTTAAAACTTGAAAATGTTGGTGCTCTAGGGACGTGTAAGATTATATTATTTAACACTATCACACTTCTTTCACATACAGAAACTAACTTTTCACTCTTATTCACTGTCCTTGATGAATACAAAAATATAACATCCTGATTCTATAAAGATTCATAGAATTGAAAGTTTCATTCACAGAATTAATTATAATTCTGTGGAAAAACGAATTTTTCATATTTCCTCATAGTAATGCCTATCAATGATGATCCAAATTGTGATAAATGGAAAGTAAAAAGAAATTCATCTCTTAGATGCAAGACGTATTTTTTTATTGCTAGTGGGGTGGGACTAAGTCCCTTGTACTGCGGCCACTTCTGGCCCATTGTACCAGCCCCAGATGATAGGTGAGGATGATTGTGGTGCAACTGGTGGAATGAAGATTGGCATGGGAAACCTGCCCCAGCGCCACTTCGTCTACCACAAATCCCACTTAAACAGACCCGGGATCGAACTCGGGGCTGCCACGGTGGGAAGCCAGTGACTAACCGCTTGAGCTATGGCGCAGCCCCTGTTGCAAGTAAAGAAGCAGCTATTCTTTTGGTTAAAAACAGGGTGACATTTCTTGCATGGTTGGGCAGAAACAGGCACATCTTGTGACTACTGCTGGCAATCAATATAAAATATAAGATGTCTTGTAAAAGAGCCGGGATAGTGTACTCAGTATAGCAACTGGCTATGGGCTGAATGACTGAGGGGTTGGAGTTCGAGTAGAGTAGGGTCAAGAATTTTCTCTTCTCCAAATCGTCCAGACCGGCTGTGTCCATCCAACCTATCCAATGGGTACCAGGGGCTCTTTCCCTAGGGGTAAAGCGGCCGGGGCGTGAAGCTGACCACTCACATCAAACTAGTGTCAAGGTCAGGAAAATATGAATCTATATATCTACTCCACCATGTGTCTTCATGGCACAGTACTTAATTAGTTAAGCACAGGGACAATTTTACCATAAGATGTCTTATGCTGCAAATCTCACATAATACTGGGTGTTCCTAAAAGAATGGTGGGGTTTCAGATACATATACATTTCATATTTCTTGCCGTGTACAATCATAACGTGTCAATCGGAAGCTTAACTGTCCAAATTTTATGTGCATCCATTGAAGTGCCTGTGTGTGCGCACCTTTCGTTACCCAGCACACATCAATGCGATAGTCGAATTCCTGTCACACTCGCTGCAGCATTTCAGGTGTGATGGTCTCCACAGCATGACTGATTGTTTCGGAGATCCTGGGATGATTGGGGCAATGGGGGTACATAAACCATATCCTTCATGTATCCCCACAAGAAGAAATCTGGGTACAGGGGTGGCCACCAGAGAAGGGGGGCATCTTCACCTGCAGCATGTCCAATCCATCGTTTGCCTGTCAGAAATGGAACTAGGAAAGAGAGCGATATACAAAATGAAAATTTGAGAGCCACGTTATGAATCCGTATACGTTTTGCTTTTCATCACCAAAAACTGACAGATATATATGGCAATGAAATCCCACAATTCTTTTAGGAATACCCTGTAGATTCCATTTAGCTTCTAATATTGAACAAAATTATACTGTAGAGCAAAATGATGGCATATAAATTAATATAGCAAAATCCGTCACTAACTTATTAATAATTTAAAACAAAGACTGAAATAAGGTAGGGAGGAACACAGACGGAGGGTGTTTGAGAACAGGGTGCTGAGGAGAATATTTGAACTGAAGAGAGATGAAGTCATGGGAGGGTGGAGAAAACTGTGTAATGAGGAGCTTCATAAATTGTACTCTTCTCCAAGTATATGTGAATGATTAAGTGAAAGAGGATGAGATGGGCAGGGCATTTAGCATGAATTGGGGAGAGGAGGAATACATATAGGATATTGGTGGGAAAGCCAGAAGGAAAGAGACCCCTAGGAAGAAAAAAGACGCAGGTTGGTGGACAACATTAAAATGGATCTTATATAGGATGGGATGGTATGGATTGGATTGATCTGGCTCAGGATTTGGACCAGTGGAGGGCTTCTGTGAACATGGTAATTAACCTTCAATTCCATAAAATGCTGCAAAGTTCTTGAGTACATGCAAAATTGGTGGCTTCCCAAGAACGGCTCAGCTCCTTGGAGTTTAGTGAAATAGGGTAATATAAATTAACATAACCAAACCTAACTACTCACAACATTCACACATCATGAACAAACAAGTGTCCAAATATAAAGGTAAAGTTGTCCCTGTGTTTAACTTATTAAACACTACACCATTAAGGCATATGAGGGAGTGGATGTATAGAACCACATTTTCTTGACCTCAGCAACAGGAGTGGTCAGCATCAAGTCCCGGTTGCTTTAACCCTGGGGAAAGAGCCCCTGGTACCCATTGGACAGGAGGTTGGGTGGACCCCAGAGTTGGTCTGTATGATGTGGAGAATAGAAAATTCTTGACCCTAGCGGACCTCAAACTCTGAACCCTTGGTCATCCAGCCAGTACCCAGTCACTATACTGACTGAGCTATTCCGGTTCCTAGTGTCCAAATATTTCCAATTAACTTTGACAGTAACTTACACAGACAGCAGCTATTGGTAAGTAGCATAACTGCAATGAAACATCATGTGAACATAAAAGCATTAGATTTAAATTACATGTTATTGTTTCTGGTATATATAAAAGAGTAACATACCGGTTTGAGTCCCAATTTTGACATAATCTTTCGGGCTTTCTTCTCACCACGGCTCTGCTTAGCTTTGCTGACCATATCTATGGGCAGCCCAGTTGCAGAAGCTCCTGGAAATACGCCAGCAGTCTGGCCAGTTCCGGGCTCCTCAAGCTCTGGTATCGTGTCATCCGAATCTGATTCAGTGCCTGATCCTGAGGCATCTCCTCTAGGCTCAGTCATTGATGCTGTGGCTTTGTCCAATTCAGTCAATTCCGGCATTGTCAGAACTTGCTACAGGTCAAACCAAAAATGTGGTTGAAAATATGGGTACACATTTGATGCACACTGAACACTGTGGAGGGGTCGACACCCTCCAAAAGGGAAAAAGAGACTTCAAGCAGAGGAGGAACCGGTAATGTAGAAGTGCCGGCCTCCCCAGTGTAAACTTCCAAGTCAAAGTCACATTGCGACTCACGGCCAGTCAGTAAGTCTTAGTGTCGAGCCCCATCTGGGGCTCATGACCAGATATTTATTACTGTTTGACATTTACGGTATTGTTTTTGAGGGGCGCCCTCTCTGCCGAGAGGACGGGTCTGTCTTTTATATGTGCTGCTGGCCCTTGCCAGCACAGTCTTTCTCGGGTCCGAGTCCCTTGAGACTCACGACCATATTTTACTGTCTCAAGATTTGAGATTTCCCTTTTCGTCGCCTCCTACAACTCACAGGGTCACGGTGGAGGTATTTGACCCCGCCTCCACACAGGTGTGTAAACTTCCACTCAATGAATCTTATTATAACCTAGAGTCAGGCATACATAAACCATGTCACTGTCCGTATTGTTGTAGGCTATGCCTAGCAACCACTGTTTACTCGCCGTTGCTAAGCAATGATACTTGCATTGGCACATTTGCTTGAATGTGGGCAGTTCTCACATTTATCCTGCACAATTAAACTCCAAATCCATTGTTCTCAATCAAATTTCTGCACAAATGAATCTTGGAGTATAATTTACAGTGAAATTATAATAAACAGTTATACTATACGAAATACACCATTACACCAAGAAAAAATATCAGAAGAATTACACATGTTAAGTTTTATGCTAACTGGAATTTTTAAAATGAAAAGTACATTTTATAATTTATATTTTAACAATTAAAATTATGGGGCATGTAGTAGCGTAGTGGTTGAGGCACTATGCTACAAGCCGGAAGGTGGCGGAATCAAGTCCCGATGAGGTCACTGGATTTTTTCAATTGACCTAATGCTTCCAACCGCACTTTGAAAAAGTTATGTATAATAGACTACTTGAACACTTAAATTCTAACAACATATTACTCAAAGAGCAATTTGGATTTAGGAAAGACCTAACAACAGAAAAAGCAACCTATGAACTAACTAACGATATTTTAAGTGCTCTCAATGACAGATTAATTGTGGGAGGGATTTTCTGTGATCTAGCAAAAGCTTTCGATTGTGTTAATCATGATATCTTACTATCGAAATTAAATTTCTATGGAATAACTGGCAAAGCTAATGAATGGATCAAATCATACC
>NW_019742987.1:90012-97706 GCF_002891405.2 Cryptotermes secundus | reverse complement strand
TTTACAACAAAGATAAATTCAAATTAAATTCTGATGTCTATAACATGAATACTAGACAAAAATATAACTTCCACCTACCCTCATCAACTTTATCAGTATATCAAAAAGGAGTCTACTTTACTGGCATAAAAGTGTTCAACAATCTGCCACAAAGTATTAAAAACTTGGGCAATGATACTAAAAAGTTTAAATCAGAGTTAAAGAATTATCTACATGCTCATTCCTTCTACTCTTTAGATGAATACTTCAATGTAAATAGAGAATGATGTAAAATTAAGTTATATTAATTTTTAAGCTAAAATTGCCTGTACTTATGTATGTAACCTTTTGACTTGTTCTGTATCCAAAGGTACTAACCTACTTAGGATTTATAGAATGTAAATAAATTCAATTCAATGGCTCTGGGGTCGACTCAGTCTCTAACACAAATGAGTACCAGGAATTAAATAATTTTCATGGCGAGTAAAGCGCGGCCGGCGCATAAGGCTGACAATCTTACCATCTTTGAGCCGATTTTCTAGATAATGTGGGACCCTCAACATCTCACAGCCCTATGGGCCTTCACAGCCTGTTACAGGGATAGCTTTAGTTTTTTGACTTACTTTAGAATTAAAATTATAATGCAAAATGAACGGAGAATTTATAAACCACTGATTTCGACCCATACTGGTAACAAATCCAATAAAGAGGGGGCATATTCATGTAATGATTGCCTGATGACGACCCGATAGGGTAGAAACATGTAGCAGTACCTCGACACATTAAACAAATGCTAATACAGTAGCACTGATTTATTATAGAATTGTTGTTCTCACTGATACATTAAGAATACCAGTTATACAATATTCAATAAACTAATATTCAAACGAAGACCCAGTTTCAATTACGAATGTGAGGTAAACCATTCAATATTTCAGATATAACGCAATCTACACGTATTATTTTCATCATACTGTAAAATTTCAAAATGCTCTAACCGATGAAGTTTAGTTTTATTAAGATAATGTTGCATACAAACGTCAATCACCAGAAATAACCTACACTTCACGAAAGAGGTCGAAGTTTGCGACCATTTGTGTGCATGAACTATAATCATATAGTAGTCACTCTATCGAAGAACAAAAACTTCCACTTGATAACAGCACAATCTGCATGTTTATCAGATTCATGTCCCAGAAAATTCCAATATATCTATGTAATGCACAAAAATACGAAACGGTCGCACATTGCAAAAACAAACTTCCGGCTGAGCAGCCTTCACTGCTCAATGTCATACATATTTTTAAAATTCTAATCTGTACCAAACTTAATTATGTTACAATAACATACTATTATAATAAATGTACAACATTCCCATACTATACCACCGATCTACTTAATCAATAATAGGATAAATGCTTTCGGTATTTAGCCGTGGTTTTAACAAAAAAGCTTTCACCATTACATAAAAACGCATTTGTGGATACACATGAAATCGCTATAACGACAATCAAGAAATGTATAAACAGGTCTGTGTAATATTATACATACGGATCAAATAGATATAGTACGATAAATTTTTACAACGCAGCCATTCATAACCCACTTTGCAGGCTGGAAGACTACTAGTGTTACTAGCGTTCCTAGCGACGAACGCACACACCAGAGCGATCGCGGTGGCGGTCAGATATTTCGATGTGGCTCAGGATAGGGACCAGTGGAGGGCTCTTGTGAACACGGTGATGAACCTTCGGGATTCATAAAATGCTGGGAATTTCTTGAGTAGCTGCAGAATTGGAGGCTCCTCAAGAAGGGCTCAGCTCCATCAGTAAGTACGCTTTCAGACAGGCAGCGTTCTACTCCGCGGTGGCGATCGGATGTAGCTTGTAGAGTTTGACCACAGGCCGCGTGACTGTGTGTTAGCATGAACAATGAGTATAACAACAGAGCAACATATTGAAGAAGTAAAATTACATAATATCTCCCTTAATTAGGTCCATTAGATCATCAAAGCACTGAATTGGCATCCGAAAGTAACTATAGAATCGTTCATGTTGCCGCAGTTGCCGATATAAAGTATGAAGTTCTCCTTCATGTTCACGAACCAGATTAAGGTCGTGAATCTACATTTTCTTATGCTTCTTTCTGAAAAACTATATTAATCAATATATATTAAGTGTGATGTTAATATTTGTAATAACTTCTCAAACTTCTCCAATTGTACACAATAAAAGGAATAAACCTTACTTGTTGCTGCTCATCATCATCAACTACCGCTACCAAAAGTATCGATTCTTTCAGGCCGTTCCAGGCGAGATAATCGATGCATCGTTTACGATGTTGTGCTTACGCGAGTTTTCAAACTGATCGCTACCACCGCTTTGTTGGTGTGAGAAGACGGAGTAGATAACGTAGATACCGTGACGACCGTGACTACCGTGACCGTACCGCGTTCGGTCTGGTGCGCTCTGGTGTCCTGGTGTGTGGGAGCCTTAATAAAAGGACGGTAGGTGTCAGCGTGCAGGAGCTAGCGACTGTCATAGGGGTATTTTTTTATTGTAGAAAAATATATTGTAAATAGAAAATGGGCCTAGGCATTGCCCATCCGGCACATTCTTATAAATATCTTATTCTATAATAGCGGTTACCCAGCCATACTCAATATAGACCTTATTTCTGTATATGAATGGTATGCTTATTACCCCGAGTTAAGTTAGAAATATATATGAAGTGGAAAATTCTTGTTACGATATTTCTGTAGGTTATGCACCTTTCGATGTAGCTGAAAGGTCTGTAGAAACTCCATACTCACCGTGTACTGTGATTGTGTTATACTTTCTATATTGTAAGAAATTTTGCACTTTTAATGAAGGAGCATAAAGAAGGTATATGATGGAGTACAAAGGTGTACTGAGTGTAATCAAGTGTATGTAACGAATGTACTATAATCAATTATTGATATATGTCATGAATGGAATATTGTAAATGTAATCAAATGAAAAGCATGACTAAGTAGCAAAACTAGAGGGTTACTGAATGGATACAGTAACACCTGTCATTAATTACCACTATAATTACTATAATTAAAAGAACCCCTCTAAGGTTCAATCAAACGTAACATTTGGTATTATAGAATAAATGTAAGAATAATGTATGAAACCAGTCTAGACATGTTACTAATAAAAGCTGTTATCTTAGTCACCCGCATGGGACAGATGACATTATGACCCTGATGTCGATGCGAGGGAGTAAACAGTCGCCCTAACCAATTAATCTGATAAAGGCGACCACATCAAAGTCTGAAAGTTAAGAATTGTAACATGTCGTGACAAGTGTGTGTTATAGGTCTAAACTGGGAGAGGAGCTGACTCACGCCCACGAGCACAGATGTTTTGTCATACTGGTAGACGCTATGAGTGGACTTTGTTCAAGCCAACGTCCAGATTGGTCCCATAAATACAGGAGTATTGTAGCTCCAAGTATCATATCTATTGATCATTCTTCAGACGGCGAAGCTCTGCCGGTTTTCGGTCCGAGCCTTTATTGTGTAAATTTTCCTATATTCTATTGGAAGTTGGTGTTGTATTGCAATTGTAATTACTTAACATCAGTGTATCTTCATAACATCATATTAAATAACATTCTTATATTCTGCAACCAAAAGACTTAGGTCTTTTGCGTACCTACAAAAGGTATCCTAAAATTCTACGAGAGCTTTCTCTCCAGTGACTTCACCACCTCATCACCGGCGGCAACGACATCAGCGAGAAAAGCCCACTCAAATATTTCATTACTTCATTACATGGTGGCAGCGTTGGTGGGATAATTGCAGAATAATATTCGTAATTACATTCTAGTAATCAACGCGGTTGCTGACGGAAAGGCTAGAGGGACTTGGAAGCGCCGAGGAGAATTCAAGCCTGCTCCGAGGAATCAATGCTCTAGAGGATCCCAAGGGCCCAGGGTACCTGGACGAAGGCAACCACCACTTCCGTGTGAGGGAGCTTCCACAAGCGGCCTCTGCTGAATCCGGAGGGACAGCCCAGGTGACCAGCCGGAAGCAGCAGTCGACGCGAGAGGGGCTAGAAGACACCCCAAGGGGCACCATCTTCGACGTCCCGAGCACCCTTACTCTTCTATTTTCCAAAGGTTAGTCCATCCACTATGCAGACGAAGAGGTTGATTTTATTTCTGTGGTTCAGGCAGTCAAACTAATATCAACTACATTCAGTGGGAATCCTAAGCAGTTGCGCGAATTTATTGAGGGAGTTGAGGCAGCCCGACAGGTCGTTCACCCATCACAACATCCCCTTCTTTTGAAATTTATTGAGTCCAAAATCACAGGTGAAGCTAAGGACAGATTATTAGCTCGATCAGAAAGACATACATGGGAGCAAATTAAAGTAATTTTGGAAGAAAATTATGCTGTGAGAAGAACACTTGAATACTATGCAAGTGTGCTCTTCACAACCAAACAGGGGATGAGTGAAACTGTAGCTCAATGGGGTTCAAGAATTGACAATATGGGTTTAGACTTGACGAGAGAGGCGAGAACTAGAATAGAAAAACTAATCCCCGTGCAGTGGAAGGAGGAGCTATTTTAGTCTCTGAATTTATGAAGGGATCATTCGTACCAGGTCTAAAAGATGATAGGATAAAATACGTGGTAAAAGCAAAAGGAGAAGATCATTCGTCAGCCCAACTCATAGAAACAGCGTTACAGGAAGAGAGCGAAGTGAAATCGCAAAAACTTAAAGGAAATCAGCATAGTTTGAACTGGCTGAACGCAGGTAGCTATGGAAGCTTAAGGAAGGATTACAGACCCCAGGTAAAGAGGGAGGTAAATGCAGTTACCTCGCCTAAGTGTTTTAGATGTCAGCGTGCAGGCCACATGGCAAAAGATTGTAGGGCAAGGGCACCTACGTGCGGTTCATGTCGCAAGGCTGGGCATGAGACCAGGAATTGTAGAGCAGGGAGCTCACAGGGAAATGGGCAGTAGGGTATCCTATGCAACCGAGGATGACCCGCCCGATAGGTTGCGAGAGAGAAGAAATAATAAGGAATAAAGTTGGTAAAGGAAGACAGGGGGACGCTTCTGATCTTCATGGATCCGACGGGACCATTATAAATAATAGTAGGAAGTCAATAGGGTTCGTAAACGTTCATGAGAGTCCTACAGAAATCATAGGAAATGATTCGGGTGAAGATTCAAGAGGGATCAAAAATGATCATGAGAATCTTGTAGGAATCGTAGGAAACGATTCAAAGAAAGTCATCGGGGATGACGTGTTAGGCCACTATGAGATATATGTAGTGAGCAAAGAGTTGAAAGGAGAGTTAAGGGTCGCTCTTCTGGATTCAGGTTCGCAGGTATCGTTAGTGAAAGAATCATCACTAGCAAAATTCATTGAAGAGAAAAATGGTAATTTTCAGATATTTGGAGTAACTGGGAAAGAACTAGAGATAAAAGGAAAAGTGAATATAAACCTTGAAAACACATTAGAACCTTTAAAACAAGAATGCTATGTTGTTGACAACTTACCCAGGAACTTAGATATGATTCTAGGACAAGATTGGCTAGAGAATGCAGGCTATGGGTTTCAAAAGAAAACACCTGTCTTCATTCCACCTTATTGTGAGCAAATTGTAAAATGCAAAACATTAGTGAAAGGAGTTCGTTTTATTGAACATCAAATTTTGCAACCAGGATTAATTTGTGCAGCTAGCTTAGTAAATTGCGAACCCTTTGAATTTCCGTGTTTGTTAGTTAATTTAACAGATAAACCAGTATGTATGAACATGGATCCAAAATTAGAGAAACCACCCACTATGTTGCATAGGCAGGAATTCGAAAATCGAACAACAAGAGTAAAAAGATTGCAATTACTAAAAGAAAATTTAAGATTAAACCATATAACAGAAGGAGCGGACGATATTAGGAAAATTTGTGAGGAATACGTAGACATATTCAAACTACCAGGTGACTCACTAACTGCTACCACAGCAGCAGCGCACACAATTCCGACTCCTACCATCCCAAAGGGTAGAGCAATAACTTTGAGGAATTACAGGTTACCAGAGGCACAATGTGAGGAGGTAAAAAGACAAGTTAGTCAGATGTTAGAGGAAGATATAATAACAACCAGTAACAGCGGATGGAATTTCCCGCTACTAGTTGTTCCAAAAAAGTTAGACCCATCGGGAAAGCGTAAATGGAGAATTTGCATAGATTTTAGAAAATTAAATGAAGTAACAGTTGGCGATAGTTACCCACTACCTAACATACAAGACATACTAGATAAGCTAGGAAGAGCTAGGTATTTCACTGCATTAGACTGCGCCAGTGGATATTTGCAGGTACCAATAGCAGAAGAAGATAGATGTAAAACTGCTTTCAGCACAGCAGACAGGCATTTTGAATATAAAAGAATGTCATTTGGTCTCAAATCAGCACCTTCTACATTTCAGCGTATGATGAATAATGTTTTGTCTGAATTGATCGGAAACAAATGTTTAGTCTACATGGATGATATACTCATAATAGGAGAAAGTCTAAGTGAACATAACTCAAAATTACAAGCTGTTTTTCAAAAACTTCGTGAATTCAATTTAAAGATAGAGCCAGATAAATGTGAATTTTTGAAGGAGGAATTGAACTAGTCAGGTCACGTAGTCACGGCCGAGGGAGTTAAGCCGGACAAAGAAAAGATCAAAGCTGTGACAGATTTTCCGATACCTCAATCACAGAAGGATATCAAATCATTCTTAGGTCTCGCAGGTTATTACCGCAAATTTATAGTTGACTTTAGTGCAATTGCAAGACCACTGACAGATTTACTGAAGAAAGAGAACGATTGGACTTGGACGGAGAAAGAACAGACCAGTTTTGAATTACTGAAATCTAAACTAACTAAAGCACCATGTAAGATTTGAGGCTTTCACGGTGGTGACTATGAAGAAAGCAGTCTTCTGGGATTTGGCACCGTGTATATGTGGTGTTAACCGACGTTTCGGAGGAACGTATTGCCTCCATCTTCAGGGTAGAAGAAAAAATATTGTGACATGTTGCGCAAAGGAGAACCCCCCCACCAGCAGTGACGCGACGGGTGAGTCAGCGCTCCCCTCCCCCTCCTCCGCACGGTAATGTAACGGTGACACAAACAGGATTGTTATGGTAGTAACAGCGGTTACTACCGCTAGCGTTGCTAGCAACACAGCACCAGGCAACAAGGGTGCTTATTACGTGGCCGTTTTCTGTATTGTCCGATCGAGGCTACATGAGGCGCAGCGAAGGCTATTCACAGTCAGTCCTCGAGCTACCACCGAGTTGTACTGAGTCAGCCAGTCAGTGCGTTACCAACGAGTTCTCAGTTCGCAAGTTACGAGCTACAGACGCGTGTGCGATAACCAGTGATAACCAGTTATATCTGGAGTGTGTAATTCAGGGAGACTTGTATAGCTCCCGCGTTATTAATACGTGAAGACTCTTGAAGATAGTGTTAAGAGATTTTGTTGTAGGGTTTGTAAAGTGTGGAAACCCGTAATATTGGCCGTTATTTGAAGATTGTTAAATAAACCACTTAACCATCTCTACGGCGTCTTCAGTAATGAAACACGTTACAATATATAATAAATCTGCATGCAAAGAGACCGTGAGAACCGGTAAAAGGAGAAAGCTGTCTGCTTTTACCGGTTTTCACGGTCTCTTTGCTTGC
>NW_019742987.1:83497-88439 GCF_002891405.2 Cryptotermes secundus | reverse complement strand
AAAACGCTTACTAATTACTTGAGATGCTTTTGTGACACGAAATTAAATAATTGGGATGAGTGGTTACCTTTCGCATGTTTCACATACAACACAACGCCACACTCAGTGACGAAGTTTACCCCATATGAAGTCTTATTTGGGAGAATTGCCAATATTCCAGGTAAATTGCAACGAAAGACAGAACCACTTTATAATATTGAAGATATCGTGGTGGATATTAAACAGAAAATGCAAAGTTGTCAACAAATGGCTAGAGAGAAACTGATAAAGTTTAAAGAATCACAAAGAGAAAAAGTGAGCTTTAGTAGCCATGAATTTCAGGTGAATGATTTAGTTCTCGTAAGGGTAGAGAATAGGCAAAAATTGGACCCGTTGTGGAGAGGTCCCTTTGAGATAAAAAAGATACAAGGTTCTAATGCAGTCATTCAAGAGGCAGGCAAAAGAAAGCACCAAGAAGTGCACATTAACAGGTTAAAACCTTATTTCTCTTCAATTGCAGGTAAAAGAAATGGAACTGTTTAAGTGGACAATCGCAATCACACTCTGCATGTTTTGGAAACTGCTATATGCCCAGACCGTCGAAGAAATACAGTCGAAATCAGGAATATACTTCGATGAAGTAGGGACCATGCTATTTTACCCCATGAAGTGGAAAGTAGTCACGTATATTAATTTAGAACCAACTGGCGAATTGTGGAAACAACAAAAAGTCATCAAAGAAAAGCTAGCGAATTTTGTCAAAAAATCAGGGATAAAAATTGGTATCGCTACACAGATTGCGCAGCTTTTGACCACTATATGAGATTGAAAACTAAATATATTGATAACTTGAAAGACTTAATTGCCGAATATTTATCAGATAGCACACAGAATTCAAACCATCACGCAAAGCGAGGAATACTAAATTTCGTGGGAGAAATATCGAAAATTTTGTTTGGGACTTTGACTCAGTCAGATGCTAGGAGCTATAACCAGCAGACTACAGAGTTGGAAAAAGAACAAAAAGAATTTTTGCACTTATCAAGAGAACAGATGACCATTATAAAAACAACAATTACTTCAGTAAACACAACGTTGCAAAAAGTAAATCAAAATGAAAGGGTATTGAAAGAAGGTTTAAGTAAATTATCAAACTTCAGTGCACAGAAATTTAGCGATTTGGAAGAAGAGATTAGGAACGTAAACTTAATCAATGAGCAGTTTTGCCTGGTACAGAGAGGGATAGACGAAAGTCAACATTCGTTCGAGATATTAATAGACGCATTTGTCCATGCAGAACAGGGAACACTTCAACCACAGTTAATCACCACAGAAAAGATAAAACAGTTAATAGGAAATCAAAAGCTGCCAAGCGGACTGGACTATCCAAACTTTCCTTTTCCACAACTTCAAAAAATCATCACCCCAATCACCTACTCTTACAAACAATATCTAGTCTATGTACTAGAAATTCCCTTGTTTTCCCCAACAACCTACCAATTGTATAAATTGCTACCTTTCCCAACAAACATAAAAGAAGAAAAATCTACCTATACTTATATCCACTATAATAAAGAGTTTATATTTAGTGATCCATTGAGGCAACACTTTGGTAAAATGACAGCAAATGAATTAACAGGATGTTTCCACCCCAGTGAATTAATTTATGTCTGTAGAGAGGAGATACCTATTTATACTTATGTTCCTGAGATGGATTGCGAAGCTACTTTGCTCCACCCATCGACTACAAGAATTCCAAACAATTGTGAGTAAAGAGTTCTTAAATTAAGCAAGACCTTTTTGATACCACTACATATGAGTAACCCATGGTTGTTTGTTACTCCCCAGTCAGAAACTTTCACGGTTTTGTGTCCACAAGGTACTACCACCTTCAAATTGGAAAAGGGAGGTAAATTAACTCTTAAACCTGGATGTAAAGGATATTCATCCTACATAACATTGTATTCTATTTCTACGTTAAGTACAAATTCAACAAATGACTATGTACCAACAGCACCTGTAGATTTTGACTGTTGTTTCGAGAACTTGGAAGATGTAAAATTCAAAGAACTACCTTTACAAGTACCGTTGGTAAACATCATGTCATCTGTAGATGATTTAAGAATTGCAAGCATGAAGGTGAATGAAGTGCAAAATCTAATTAAAGAACAAGAATTAAAACATAATCAAAGATTTTATAAGATTACATCTTGGGGAACAACTTTTGGACTGATTAGTTTAATTTTCATAGGTATTTGCTGTAGTTGCTGCTGTTGCAAATGTTGTAGAGATTGCTTCTTTTGGTTATGGAGCAGATTGAGTCTAAGAGACTGTTGGAAGCAGACAGAAGACAAATGTTGTGTCAGCATTTACAATTATAATGGATCAAGAGTACAGTATGCCAAAACTAACACTTCACCAGCCATTTCAATGAAATCATTGCCCGAGATCGGAAATACTATAACTGAACCGCCAAAGAGATTGGCAGATGAAACTTTAAAGATGGATGAAGAATTAGACTGTATTTCAAAGAGAACACGAAGCAAGAGAATGTTTCGTTAAACAAAAATTTTCACCATGAGGTAAAAACTTTTTAGAGGAAGGGAGGTGTAATGAAGGAGCATAAAGAAGGTATATGATGGAGTACAAAGGTGTACTGAGTGTAATCAAGTGTATGTAACGAATATACTATAATCAATTATTGATATATGTCATGAATGGAATATTGTAAATGTAATCAAATGAAAAGCATGACTAAGTAGCAAAACTAGAGGGTTACTGAATGGATACAGTAACACCTGTCATTAATTACCACTATAATTACTATAATTAAAAGAACCCCTCTAAGGTTCAATCGAACGTAACATTTGGTATTATGGAATAAATATAAGAATAATGTATGAAACCAGTCTAGACATGTTACTAATAAAAGCTGTTATCTTAGTCACCCGCATGGGACAGATGACATTATGACCCTGATGTCGATGCGAGGGAGTAAACAGTCGCCCTAACCAATTAATCTGATAAAGGCGACCACATCAAAGTCTGAAAGTTAAGAATTGTAACATGTCGTGATAAGTGTGTGTTATAGGTCTAAACTGGGAAGAGGAGCTGACTCACGTTCACGAGCACAGATGTTTTGTCATACTGGTAGACGCTATGAGTGGACTTTGTTCAAGCCAACGCCCAGATTGGTCCTATAAATACAGGAGTATTGTAGCTCCAAGTATCATATCTATTGATCATTCTTCAGACGGCGAAGCTCTGCCGGTTTTCGGTCCGAGCCTTTATTCTGTAAACTTTCCTATATTCTATTGGAAGTTGGTGTTGTATTGCAATTGTAATTACTTAACATCAGTGTATCTTCATATCATCATATTAAATAACATTCTTATATTCTGCAACCAAAAGACTTAGATCTTTTGCGTACCTACAAAAGGTATCCTAAAATTCTACGAGAGCTTTCTCTCTGGTGACTTCACCACCTCATCACCGGCAGCAACGACATCAGCGAGAAAAGCCCACTCGAATATTTCATTACTTCATTACACACTGCCTGTGGGTGCTTGTCATCCAGTAGGCAGACTGGTTTGAAACTCTTGAAACTTTTCCAGGGAATCAGCATGGTAAGGACCAAATGAATCACAAGAATAGAGTGTTTCCTCGTCGCCCAAGTAATATGGCATATCAATTTAAGACATACTATCAAGAGGTTAAGGAGGACCTATTATGTGAGCAAAGTGTAAATTATATCCCAACTATTGTTAATGGACATTTAAACTTTAATAATCTGCCTCTTGCAAGTGACAATATCACTATTAAGGAGAATCATGCTAGAACACTAGTGATAGAATCGGAAGTGAAAATGAGTGAAAATAAAACCAAAGACACAAGGGGTCTCAAGCATAAAATATTAACTATTGGGGAAAGCCATGTGAGAGGGTGTGCTGTGAGGATGTTTACTTCTATGGATGACCGCTTTGAAGTTTGTGGTATAGTTATGCCAGGTTCTTGCACAAACGCTTTAAGTGGAACAATGAGTGATGAAGTGGACAAGTCAGCTAAAAATGATTTTTTAATAATAAGTAGTGGATCTAATGACGTTAGTAAGAGTGATACAAGAATAGCATTCAGTAATATTGTTAATTTTATTAAGAATATTAGACACACCAATGTAATTCTAACAGGTGTTCCTCTTAGATATGACACTCCTGGTTGCTCACAGTTAAATGATGCAATCAATCTCTTTAACAATAAGTTGAGTAAGTTGACCAAAATCTTTAGTCATGTATTTATGAGTGAACCGATCAACAATAGATTGTTATACACCAAATACGGCTCACATTTAAATACACTAGGCAAGGAAATATTTTCTAATCAGTTAGTCTCCCAGATATTTTTATTGTTGGAAAGAGTTAAGGTTACGCCTATAATCCTGGAATGGTACGATAAGGTAACTCAGTTGGTCGTTCCATCAATTGACAAGTCCTCTTCGACACTGACTTCAACTCAGCGCAATGTTAAACGCAATAGGAAATTACCAGTAACTAGAAATAATGATTTTTTATGGAACATTGAAATGCCTACTCAGATTCTTTAGATAGTAGGACTAAAATATGCCTTAAGAATAATAATTCAATGAGTATTTTCCATCAAAATATCCGTGGTTTAAAGGAGAAAACTAATGAAATTATAAGTGCACTGTATCCTCGATCCCCACATTTGCTATGTCTATCTGAATATCACCTTGACTATACGAACTTATGTCATACCTATATTGAACATTATAATCTGGGTGCCGAGTATTGTAGGAAATCTATCAGGCAAGGAGGTGTATGCATTTTTGTACGTGACTCAATTAACTATCTAAATGTGAATTAAAATGCTTTTTGTAGAGATCAGGATCTAGAGATATGTGCAGTCAAACTTCTAATTCCATCTGTTAATATTTATGTTTTAGCCA
>NW_019742987.1:73582-81910 GCF_002891405.2 Cryptotermes secundus | reverse complement strand
GATGATGATCGGATTGTTAACACTGCAAATACTAAGTTTCTGGGGCTTATTATTGATAACACATTGTCTTGGAATGGACATGTGGAATGGTTAATGTCTAGATTGGGCTCCGCATGTTACGCGATAAGAGCCCTAAAATCTTACATGTCTCAGGGTACATTAAGAATGATTTACCTTTCTTACTTCCATTCATTTATGACCTATGGTTTGGTTTTTTGGGGTAATTCCCCTTATAGTATTCATATCTTTAGGTTGCAAGAAAGGGCGATTAGAATTATAATGAACTCTGGGAACAGAGATTCATGTAGGGAATTGTTCAGGGAACTGGAAATTTTACCCCTTCAATCTCGGTATATATTTTCTCCTGCAATGTTCGTGATTAATAATAAAGATCAATTTAACTTAAATTCTGAGTTATATAATAGGAATACAAGATATAATAATAAATTCCATTATCCTACATGTAAGTTGACTGTATTTCAGAAAGGAGTGTATTACCATGGTTATAAGGTTTTTATTGGCTTCCTCATATAAGGAACCTGGCTCAAGATGTTAAACATTTTAAAATTGTTATAAGAAGATTTTTGTTGATGAACTCGTTTTATTCCTTGGAAGAATTACTTTGACTGTAAATTTGACTCCAATAATCAACTGTGATTATGGTATTGAATGTCTTATATTGTTATTTATATTATTATTTCTATGTAGTGTTATTTGTATTATCAGTGACTAATTCCTTATCCTATATGTAGTGGATTTATGGAATGTAAATAAATAAATGATGATGATGAAGTCTGCCTTAATACATGATATAATGGCTTTATTATGTGTTGCTTATTCCAACGAAGAAATTAAGTTTAGCTAGTGTCTGCTGTTATTCCATGGTGACAGGGGGCGTGGAGTCATCCCCGCTGCCACCTTCTGGTACTGCAGTCACAGGGGAGGGCTAAGGAAACTGCAAAATTACTTCCTCTATCGTTGCTTCATTGGCTAGGGGCACACTGTTCACCGGGCTTGGCAGGAGGGCGCAAGTGCGAAATGTGGTAAGGGAGGCAATCACAACAACAAAAACCCTCATTCTCACTCTATGCTACCCTTTATTAGTATAAACATCAATATACAACTATATACATTTTAGTAATATCACAAATACAGAGCCGACTGGTGTCGTGTTACACATAGCACTTTTCTTAAACGATTCTTGGACCTCATCTTAANACAGCTCTTAAAATGACCTTCAAAGACAAATGGTCCCATAGACAGTGCCTCATTAGACTGCATCAAATCTTATACGAGGGGGTACCCAAAAGAAACCGAACTTATTTTTTTTAAACTTATTTATTCAAATTTTAAGCACAAACCTTCAATCCCCTTCAAAGTACTCTCCACTTACACTAATACACTTGTCTAGTCTTTTATTCCATTTTTCAAAACATTGTCTAAATTCATCTTTTGAGATGCTTGACAGCGCCTCCGTTGTTTTTTCCTTTCATGTTTCTTTTCATTCGAGGAAAAAAAAAGTCGCACGGGGCAAGGTTGGGTGAGTATGGATGGTGAGGAACAGGGGTCATACCATTTTCGGTCAAGAATTGTCGTACAGACAGAGCTGTGTGAGCAGGGGCATTGTCATGATGGAAAAACCAGTCACCCGACCGCCACAAATCTGGCCGCTAAGCTCCAAGTGACTCCTGACAGCTCCACAATTTCTTCAATGGTCCGTCGTCCATCTTCCTTGATGATTTCACGAATTTTTTCAACATTTTCATGTGTTCAGGTCGTGGAAGGATGACCAAAACGAGGTTTGTCATCAATTGACATTTCACCATTTTTTAAACGGGAAAACCACCCAGACACTTGAGTTTTCCCCATAGCATCGTCCTTGTACGCCGTTTTTAACATTTCAAGAGTTTCTGTTCCACTTTTCCCGAGCAAAAAGCAGAATTTCACCGCCGCACGCTGTTCACGAAAATCAGCCATTGCGAAAACGACGATCACACAAAACAGTTGTCACTATAAACTCTGCCGGAACTAGTCCTTACCTTCTGAAGCAACGGTAGTTGACTTATCGACTCAGGAATGTTAGCTCTATGCGCTCATAGCGGCAAAACGCGGTACTACAAAAGCTCTGCCCACAAAAAAATTAGTTCGGTTTCTTTTGGGTACCCCATCGTATATATCTTTACACATCCCTGCAGCTAGGCACACTTTCTGCAGCCTCTATGTTACACCTGTGTACCTCTGCATCACTCCGTTGAGTCACTCTTACGCCCTGTACACTTGCAACGTTCCTAACTCAAGTCCCATTGGAGGGGTTACACTTTAATAATATCACAATTATTAAGCATGGCGATAAGAGTAGTTTCACTTACTTTGCGTTGAGACTAAACGGATGGTGGGCCTGGCGTCTGGTCGGTGCCTCTTCCAACATGGCCTCCGGCCGCAATTGGGCAAAATTACTGTTTGAATAATCTTGATAATAATATGCTCTCCGGGTTATATACCTTTATTCTTGCTAACTCGTTATTTTCCCGGAGGGTGCAGTTCCGCCTCCAATGACGTCTTATCCCAGGTGGCGGCTCCCGTTGGCTGGGATCCGTAGGGGTGGATACCCCCCTTGTCTGCTAGACCATTTGGCTAACACTTTTACCTGCAAACATCTCTCCCTTCACTCAAGTGTAGATTCTGTAGTTAGCAGTTCAATATACCTCCGACGTTATTCTGCTGACAAGACATCAACACGTCAAAGGCTAACGGCCGTCTAACTCCATACACAGAAATTCCGTGAAGTTCATTAACCCTTCTTACATCCTCTTTTGTACGTCTTACAAGTATTTCCCAAAACTAATTCTACTCTAGCCAACATTTTCCCCTAAAATATAAAAATTTAAATACTCTTTTTACATGTTACCGGGAGTCGGCCTTCAGGGAACAACATCTGCATTAAATGTATTAAACGTTACCCCTCAATGTAGCATCAGAACCATGTGTGTAATAGTTATAGATGAATTATTTCAAGGTTTTATGACAATATGTAATACTCTTACAGGGCTATGGTATGGTCAGGGAGAGTTAGGATATCCTTCACCATTGATTCTGCTAGAATGCTGCACTATAAATTTTTGTGCAGTAAAAAGTGATTTCAATACAGCTGAACAGATTCGCAGTTACATGTAGCTCATATTCTGCAGCACAATCACTCCCGCAACCTCCTGATCATTACACACCATTTCAGGTAAGTACTATTTGCTTCTTTTATTAATGCAGTGGCTAATAGTGAGGACAAGTTTACAAAGTTATTGTCCCAAGAACCCAGTTGTAATCAGACAAATGTCATGGTCATAATTTATATATTTATTTATACTGAAACTGTATAACAATATACAGGTCATGTAGAATATGTCACAAATACTAATGTTTTAGGATAATTAAAAATGTTTGAAAAGCAGAACAAGCTTCCAATGTGAGAGAATGAGGTGGTAAAGACTTTACTATGAATAAGAATAAAGTAACCAGTGTACAAGTAACAGTGGTGATATGGAAGTGTTCTCAGTAGTGTTTGTCAGTGGTTCCATTGCCAGACAGGTGTTTCGAGGTGTCAGCTGTGATGCATGCAAGACATGCCTGACATCCAAAGTGCTGCTGTCAGGCAATGTCTTCATATATTTCAAGGAGTGCAGTGATACAGAACAGTCTCTGACCTTTCCTTCTGAGAAGTTGGTGGAGACCGTTGGTACTGCTGTAACTCTAATGGAGTCTTTGATGGCAGAAGTGGCCCACTTGAATTCAGTGGAGCAACATATCACAGCTGCCATTAAGAGCACCATTGACTTCGAGTGGATTAGGTGTACTGGTTGTTCACTTCACTACCAACAAATAGTAGACAGTATTGTGAGATGTCTCACAAGAATTTATATTCCTTTGTGGTGTATGCGAAAAACAGGTTGATGACTGAAGCAGCCGGGCAGAGGTCCACAGAGAGGAAGATTAAGATACTGACACATCAGTAAGTCATTAGGAAAGTAATGCTTCTTCATTTTTGCCTTGTAACATCCTGCCCATACCAACCCTGGAAATTGACAGAGAACAGTTATGGAATTACTGGAAGAATATGTGAGCGAACTAGTTGTATGAGCATCATTAGATGTTTCATAAGTTGGAGAAAGTAACCCTGGTGACCAGCAGTTGCAGTGCAGCAACAGAAACTGCTGCGCAGTGAACGATAACCTCGTCATCCACAGTTGGATTATGTACAAGAAAATTATGCTGAACTTGAGCTCCATCTCTTCTCTGCCTTGTGAACATTTCCTTCGTCACAGTATATTACAACTTCACTGGGTCAGAGATCATTCTGCCCCTTATCTTCAAGTAATTATATTTCAATTGAGAATTGTATGGGAAATTGTTTTCCGACACACATAGTTCTTTCTTATGTGTAGGTAAGAATGAAGTGGCATTACTTTATAATTCATTTGGAATGTTCAGGTTATCCGCTTTAGCAGGATCAATATCAGGATTCAGTATGGGTAGGACTTTTTAAAAAAATTACCTATTTTTTCTGGTATATTCTGTTTTATTATTATGGGTGCATTCCTTTGAATTATTTAACTATTTTAATATTTTTGTTGTTATTCTGTTTTATTATTATTGTGGGTGTATTTCTTGTCATAATTTATTTACCAGTTTTATTATTTTCATTATATAATTATTCTGTTTTGTTATTATGGGTGTACCTGTATTCCTTCTTATTTTTCTCCATATTACTCTGTCCAGTACTGAACTCGTGAACATGAATGTAAGATTTCCAATAATCATTGCATTTCCTTAATATATGTTATTAATTTGCCAAATACTCCTGTCTAGTGCTGCAATGGAAGATTAATATCAGATTTCCAATATTATGTAAGATATTATAAAAGGTTAATTAATTCCATCCAGTGTGACTGATGTCACTTATGTCCAGTCACACTGGACAGAATTAATTAACCTCTTATAATATTGTTAGTGTGATGGACCAGGATGAAACATTCAAACTTCTGTAAGATATGTTATTATATTTGCAATTTATTCTTGTCCAGTACTGAAGTGGAAGATTTCCAGTATTCTGAAAGATATGTTATTAATTTTGCCATATACAGGTAATTCTGTCCACTCCTGTAATGGAAGGAATATCAGATTTCCAGTATTCTATAAAGTATGTTATTAATTTTTGCCACATAATCTTGACAACTACTTGCACCTTAAAAAATTCATAACCAAAATATTCCTGTAAAGAATAAAAAGAATGTAAATATAAAAATTGTTTTTAATTGTACCTCAAAACTCTTAGTGTCACTCGATATATCCTTAATATATTGTGGTAGGTTATTATAGACCTTTGTTCCTAAACAGTAAACTCCCTTTTGGTATTTACTCAAATTTATAAGAGGCTGATGGAGATTATTTTGCGTCTGGTATTTATTCTATGAATCTCTCAATTTACTATGAATTTGTTTCTATTTTTATCACAAAGAGCATAAGAGATAGTATGTACTGAGATGCTAGTGGTAAGATTTCTAATTTTCTAAATAAGTTTCTCCATGAATCCCTCCTTCTGCGTCCCAACATAATTCTGATTATATTCTTTTGCATTCTAAAAATGTTTATACTTCGGGGTGAGTTACCCCAAAAGGGTAAACCACAATTTATAATAGAATTAAAATAAGAGTGATACACCATTTTTAAGGTATATATTGACGTGTATGGTGTAAGCGATCTTATTATGTAGCAGACTGCACTTAGTTTAGAACTAATATACTCAGTGTGGTATTTCCAACTCATTATGTCATCAATGAATATTCCAAGAAATTTAATATTGGATATAGATATAATTTGTTTTTTATCATATACAATTTTTATTTCAGATTTAGGATTATTATTTCTAGCTGTAACTTGAATGTAGTGGGTTTTGTTAAAATTTATAGAAGGTTGGTTTACTTTGAACCATTCATTTATACTGTGAAAAGCATTGTTTATATTTACGCAGAGATCATCATAGTTTGAACTTTTAACTAACAAACTAGTGTCATCTGCAAATAATATAGGTACAGTTTTATCATTTTACACTAAGTTTAGACCTGTCAACTTGGAACTGTATCGTGACATGCTGCCCAAGACCTGTGAAAATTTTCTGAAATTGGCGCAGAGGGGTTATTATGATGGTGTCAAGTTTCACTGGTCCATCCATAACTTCATGGTTTGTAATAGTAAACATTTTCGTTTATCTTTAACTTTGTGAAGACTTATGTGTCTTGAACATGTAGGTAACCTATCAAACCACAGAATGAGTACTTGTTTTATTTAAATAGCAGAATTACACTGAATACTGGATATACAAGGTTAGTGTAAAAGAAATAGAAATTTTCAACGTTTTATTGAAACCAAAGTATTGTTGATATAGCCAAAATACTTGCATGTTTTTTTTAATATATGTCTTTAAGTTTGTATCACTAAGTTATAAAAGTTCTATGTCTGAGCCCTTTGTCACATAACAGATATCAATACGATAATTCAGTTTGTTCCAAACACACTGGAGCATGTCCTCATCAACACACATAACAGTTGTGATGCATTGCGCTAGATCAGTGGTTCTCAAACTGTGGGGCGCGACCCCCCGGGGGGGGCAGAGGGCTTGAAATGGGGGCGCAGCATACTTTCCTACAGATAAAAATTAAAACTGCCCTAAATCAATTAGAAAAGTAACAAAAATAAAAATACATATAGAAAAACTTTTGATGGGTACAGGCTTTAATTATCATGAATTTCAAAATAACTAATAATTATTCTCTTTACCAGCAATTATAAAATGCGTATGTTAGAGACAGCGTTGATAGTTTGGCAGCAGCTGCATCCTCTGAAATCCTCTGAAGTCTAGACTTTTTAAAATGCTGTGTGAGGAAATGGGTGCCAAACACACTGCTCTGTTGTTTTTTAATGATGCTCAATGGCTTTCAAGAGGCAAGGTATTAAAGTGAATGTTTAAGCTGATGCATGAGGTGTTCTGTTTTTTAAATGGGGAAAATCACTCACTGGCAGACAGTTTCAGCAACAAGGATTTTTTTTATTGAAAATGGCTTACCTCACAGATATATTTGAGAAACTAAATATCCTCAACACTTCACTTCAAGGGAATGAGGCAACTGTACTTTCTTGGAATGACAAAGTGAAGGCATTCGTGAGAAAATTAGAGCTCTGGAGAAACAGTATGGAAAGTGACACACTAGACATGTTCCCTACTCTGGTGTGAATGGTACAAGACACTGATAATCCAGTGCCTCCAGTGGACATAAAAAGCTGCCTACTTGATCATCTCATAATGTTAAAAGTTCATTTCGAAAAATACTTTTGCAATGATGTTGATAAATTTAATTGGATTTAAAAAATCCATTCGAAAATGCTCCTGGGCCATCATCTCTGAATGTAAATGAGCAAGAACAACTCATCGATCTTTATTTCGATATTATCGATATTTTCCTAATATATTGTTTATTATNGGAAGAACGCCCCAGCTTACGAAATGACAAGGAAATTAGCGAAAGTGTTGCATGATTATCTAGAACTACCAAACACATACAATGTCAAAAACTCCTCCCACTTAATGTTAGATTTACAAGCTATTAAACTTAATGAGAACATACGATTATGTTCCTTCGACATTGAAAAGATGTATACAGATATACCGAAAACTAACACCATAAATATAATAAACAATATATTAGGAAAAAACCATAAAATAAGTAAAGAAAGCCACAAAGAAATAATCCATATGTTAAAAACAGTATTCGAACAAAATTATTTCCAAATTGACGAAGAATACTACAAACAGGCAGATGGACTAGCTATGGGAGCCCCAACATCAGCTATAATAGCAGAAACATATATGCAATATATGGAACACACAGAAATATATCCCATTCTAGTAAAACATCAAATAGTGGCCTACTTCAGATATGTCGATGACATATTAATAATATATGATGAAAAAATAACAAACATAGAACATACACTCAAAGAAATCAATGAATTGCAACAAAATATAAAGTTCACCATTGAAAGAGAACAACAAGAATCAATTAACTTTCTAGATATAACAATATATCGCAATGAAGATAGTTTGCAATTCACAATATATAGGAAACCCACACAAACAGACATCATAATACCTAACAGTTCGTGCCATCCATTCGAGCACAAATTGTCGGGTATTAATTACCTAATAAATAGACTCAACACATACCCAATAACGGAAAAAGGAAAACAAATAGAGAAGAACATTATTAAAAACATACTACA
>NW_019742987.1:0-72707 GCF_002891405.2 Cryptotermes secundus | reverse complement strand
GATTTTATAGTGCTACTACAGGTACGTCAAAATTAACGTGTGTAAAATAATCTACATCCAGACAGATATCAACGAAGTAGATGTTGATAATAACAAGGAAAGCGTTTTAAATGTTAAATTTTGGGCTGAGTGCAGTGTGACAGCGACGTGAGTGTTATACACCTGATGATGGCCGTGTGAGGCCGAAACATCTAGTGTAGGTGAACAAGATCAAGGACACATAATATATTGTTTGCACTTGGGACGGAATTTGTATCATATCATTTACCATCCATCACACTGAACTTTGACATTTAAATGTTTGATTTTCTTTGCAGAAAAAATTAAACACTTGTTAGTTAAATATCGTTTCATTTCAATACATATTTGGGTTAATTGCAAGTGTTAAAACTAATTTTTATTGTAGGCCTAATATTGTGATACTTTAATTTTGAGTAAAAAACTGCTAAATAGTATGTAGAAAAACACAAAATAAACTGGATAAAACGTCAAATGTACCATGACTTGTTTTTTGATAAACAAGCTGGGGAGCCTGAGAGTATTTTCTCTTCTCAGTGGGGGGGCTCAGAGGTAAAAAGTTTGAGAACCACTGCTTTAGATCATTTACACTTACAGGAAGTGGAGGAACAAAAACTCTGTCTTTGATATATCACCACAAGAAAAAATCAGTGGGAGTTAAATCGGAATTCTTAGTGGTCAACTTGTCAGTGCCAAGTTCTGGTCTGTTGAGCAGTGTTCAGAACGAACTGGGTTTCGTATTAATATCTGTCATGTTACAAAAGTCTCACACATAGAACATTTGTAACTTAGTCATACACTCTTAAAGATATATACTAAATTCCATGTAAGTATTTTGGCTATATCAGTAATACTTTGGTTTATACTAACCCTGTATAAAATAGAGAATGTAGTTGCTGTTTAAAGACTGCTGCCATCATGGTTTGCAGGAGATAGTAATTGTAGTATCCTTGCTGTCTCAAGAAATCTGATACTTTCCCAGGGTCAAATTCTCCAAATTGGGTATATGGCTGAAAGAAATGAAGTTGCCATTGTGTGAAAACACCATGAAGGATTGTAGGAGTGGAGCTGTAGTACTGCACTGGGGCTAAGAATACAATGCCTAGAGCTTTCCTTTTATACCTTCATGGTGTGATGCTTGTTCATAAGAACAACTTTACCTTCATCTATTACATGTATTTTGTGTTTTCTAGTGAAATATTCAGGCATTTGGTGAGTGACTATTTTTATTTCGCTGCTCAGTTAAGTAGCTATTTGTTGTTACCCCAGTGTTTTATGTGTCAGAGTAAAAATATTCTCAAGAATGTAAAAGTGCATTTATCTTTTTCTTTTAATTAACATTCCTGATGTTCATAGATTCAGGGTGGTGACCCCACTGATACTGGTGAAGGAGGCAAATGAATCTGGGTGAAACCCTTTGAAGATGAATTCAAGCCAAATTTAACCCACAGTGGTAGAGGTGTAGTATCCATGGCAAATTGTGGACCAAATACAAATCGATCCCAGTTGTAAGTTACATTCTTCTCTTCACTCAAATCCTGCTCAGAGTGACTTGAAATTTTACCTTGTTTTCAAGCACTTTCAATTTATATTTCTCCTCAATAGAGATCCTGACTTTAGTCTCTAAAACAAGTGACAGAATTCTTATTTTAGGTATAAGCCTCTATACAGAGTGACCCCCTATTTATCCAATTACCTAATCAGAGGATTTGGGGGTGGGATTGGATAAATCATTTAGTTCTGAAGGTTGTAAACAAAAATAAGTTTTTCTTCTCAACAAAATTGAATATGTCATTTAGTTCTGAGGGTTGTAAGCAAAGTGAGAAGACGAATGTGATTGCGTGTAATTATACGGCTGTGTTCGTACACCTGAGGATGACCTTTTGAGGTCGAAACATGTAGTGTAATAATAATAAAAATATGTTGTGTGGTCGGTAAAATTGACTCTAATATTGAAAAATAACATGCTTATATACATTTGTAAGTACAGAAAAATGCCCACGCCATAGCCCAAGCAGTTAGTCGCTGGCTCCCCACCGCAGAGGCCCAGGTTCGATCCTGGGTCTGGTCAATTGGGATTTGTGGTGGACAAAGTGGCGCTGGGGCAGGTTTTCTCTGAGTACTTCGGTTTCCCTTGCCAGTCTTCATTCTACCAATTGCTCCACAGTCACCCTCACCTATCATCTGGGGCTGGTACAATAGGCCATAAGTGGCCGCAGTACAGGGCACTTAGTCCCACCCCGCTAGCAATAAAAAAAATAAAGAAAAATAAGATAATCCCCTCTTTCCCAAGAACCGGTTTGTGGAAAAAAAAAAACACTTCATATTTGTACTAATATGGTATATATATTGTAACGTGTCTGGAATCCAGAAGAGCCACTTCTATGGAAACGCTAGAACAGATCGTTGCATAGGAAACAACAATCGCTCTATTGTAGTTCTAACAGGAGTCTCCATGGTTGTAACAAAGGGTTCGTTGCATAGCAGCAACCAAGGTTATATAGCGGGGTTGAATGCATTCGCACAGTCAGTCTTGGAACAACCGCCAGAGAAGACAGTCCAGTATCGGCCGAGATATTGTAAGCAGTAATTGTAACACTGCAAGTGCAAATGTTTGTAAAGTGTGTGTAAGGTGAGCGAACAGAATAAATTCGCTATACCAAACAACGGCGTGAACTTATTTGTAGCGTGACATACCCAGACACGCTACAATATTTTAGCCAGTACTTTGGAAAGTGGATAAGATAACAACTACTGTAACTGTTTCTTGAACTGATAGCTTCTTCAGTAAAGTAACTGTCTATGGGCTGAATAAATTGCAGTCAATTTTGCAGGAGGTGGAGAGATTTTTCCCTTCACTTCGTTTGGTGTTCTATCCATGACTCTTCAGCTGGAGCATGAAGCTGAGCACTTATGTCCAGATAATGCTGAGATCTAGGATGTATGGATCTATACCTCCATGATTCTTGTTAGCCTGCTTTTCTTATTTTGAAAGAAATTAAGGTAGGCAACTGAAATCACCTTACTATATGTGTACGTGTATACAACACAGTGCATGAACATCTGTACTGATTTTTATGAAACTTGGTATGTATATCATGCCATCTGAACAGCATGCCTTGTAAATGTGAGCAGTAATTCGTAGCAGCACCGCAGTTTGCCCGAACTGACTGTCACAAAACTGATACGTATATATTGTCACCTAAGGCCATCTCAGTGGCATACTTCATAAGTGCTTCTCATTAGTAAACCCAATGCTGCATCCTCTGAAATTGTTAATATAATTATATATATATTATATACAATTCTTTATTGGAGTCCGTCGTAACACAACAACATAATGGTCAAGGTGAAAACTACCTCAGCTACGTCTTTCAAAGCCATCATCAGGTAAACACATGATCACTACATACTATATTCGCACACTCTTGAACTGCAATTGCAATAATAAAGCTGGATACTTGATAACTGTTACATTATGAAATATATAGTATTAAAATACAATGAATTATAAACTTATTATAAAACGAAAATTATGGAGTAAAATATGGTTAGAAACTCTTCATGTGATATTGCATACCATGAAGTCAGTTGTTGCAATATTTCAGCAGAGGTAATGGTATATTCAGACTTGTATACATACAGTAAACTGCTTGGAGGCCCATGATATAGATGTAGTATTATTTGACATTAATTGTTTGGCCGATGCCGCATCTTACAATGTATTTTGCCCATTCTGTTGGTAATACATAATACAGAAGTATAAGAGGCTTAAACGTGGCGGTGGTCAAGCATACAACTGTTCAAGTGACTGGACTGCCGTTGCAGCGGAAGCTACTAGAAATAGGACATGACATAGAAACTAAAAGAGACTTAAACTTGGCGGCTGTCAAGCACAAGACCGTTCAAGTGACTAGACTGCCGTTGTAGCGGAAGCTATTAGAAATAGGGCATAATCTATTTTGCTGTATATTTTATATACATTTATTAAATGTTTAACATGTAAAATGTAAATATCCCTTACAATATGAGAAATGACTTACTATTGCAGACAATAACTCTGACAAAAGACAGACCCATCCTCTCGTCAGAGAGGGCGCTCCACAATAACAAAACCGTAACTGTCAAACAGTAATAAATATCTTGTCATGAGCATCAGATTGGGATCAACACTAAGACTGACTGACTGACTGACTGACTGACTGACTAATAGTCAGTCGCAATGTGACTCTAACTCTGAGAACAATAAGTCAGGGTCCAGAATTCCAAGTGAGCAGTTACAGTTAGAACGAGAGAGATGGCAGTCGAAGATGATTCAGAAGAAATGGCAACAAAAGAATTAGGCTATGTAAAAAGACTTCCTGTGTGATTTTAAGTGACAGTGGGACTGTTATAACACCGTTGCCATGAAAAGACTAGTGTAGAGTGAAGACTGAGAACTGTAATGTGCTTGCAGCAGTGAACTGTAAGATTCGAAGATTAACGATATCGCTGCAATTACTTATAGTTATGAGGTGGGTGTAAAAGATGTCAATAAATCCAATCATCCAATCCAAAACCCGTCTGTAAATCAGGCACGCTCCCCTACACGTGACAGTATACTACTACTCATATCAGGCTATTGCGGATCAGTTTCAGAGTGGACATGCTCACTGAAACGCACTTATTCAACTAAGAATTATGCTAATCCGTGGTTTTAGTCTGCAAGCGAACTATACCGACCAAGCCACCGTCGCTTGACGGCGAAGATATTGCCAACTTTAACGGATAGAGGGTGTCACGTGATCAGTGCAACGAATTCCCACGATTGCTAATTTCGGTTTTCTAGGTCGGAGCCACTGTTTCCTTGAAATAGCTCCTCAAATATTCTGACAAGGCTTAATGACCCCTTTCCAGACTCACTACTTCTCAGAAAATCTGGTAGCACCGGGAATCGAACTCGGACCTCTGGATCTGTAGCCAGGAACTCTGAACACTAGACCACAGAGACAGTCGCTAGGAACTATACCAAGATCCTTTCTAAGTCTACTGGAAACGCAGAAAAATACATGGATAATCATGGAGCAATGTTCATTTTACATCATCAACTTGAAATATTTTAGGATATGTTAAATGGTGTAATGGGAAACGAACAAATTCATTAATGCAAATGAATAAACTGGTCCATCTTATAGATGAATATGGATGAAGGCTCGTGTAGGCATGCAGTGTAAATGAATATTTCAGATATGAATTTTTACTTGGATTTGTTCAAGAGTATTAGAAATCCTGAAGAATTAGATTACGTAAACCAGTCTTTAGCGCGAATGAATTTTTGTTTCGGTACACGGTGTTCGATCGCAGTCTCTAATATTAATTTGGATTAGAATATTTTGAAGGGTGTACTGGAAACACGAAAAAATCAGTTCATAAGCATGAGTCTTCTATATGGATGAATATGGATTAATTAATGTGTGGAGCTCTGCTGTCCGTTAAGCATGTCCAATGAGAAGTTGAACCACGATCTGTTTAATAGCGGACTGGAAATATAGAAAAATTAATTGAAGAATCGAAATAAATTAACGGAGAGCTGGGATCACAGAAACATCTATTGAGGAACATAAGTAACTAGTCTTTATTATTTCTGAACATTGATGAACTTATGTGAAGATATGCAAAGTTCAACGTACGTCTCTAATATGAAACTGGATGAGGATCTGTTGAACAATGCACCTACTTGAAACACAAAAAAGTTATATTTAAGAACTTGAGTAAAGTGCTCTCTAGGTCGCACCATAGCTCAAGCGGTTAGTCGTTGGCTTCCCACGGCGGCGGCCCGGGTTCGAGCCTGGCTCTGGTCAAGTGGGATTTGTGGTGGACAAAGTGGCGCTGGGGCAGGTTTTCTCCGAATACTTTGGTTTCCCCCGCCAATCTTCATTCCACCAAATTCTCCATCATCATAAACACCCGGGGGAGGTACAATAGGCCAAACAGTGGCCGACGTGCCGAGTGGACCCAGTTGGACCCCACCCCCCACTATGTGAATGTTGCGGTAGCGTAGTTGGTTGAGGGACTATGCTACAAGCTGTAAGGTTGTGGGTCGTGGATTTTTTCAATTGACCTAATCTTTCCAGCCGCACTATGGCCCTGGGGTCGACTCAGCCTAACAGAAATGAGTACCACGAATCTTCCTGGGATTAGAGGGTGGCCGGCGCGTAAGGCTGAAAACATTACTGCCATCTATGAGCCGATTTTCTAGAAAATGTGGAAACCTCAACGTCTCACAACCCTGTGGGCCTCCACGGCCTGTTACAGGGATACCTTTACTTTACTTACTTTACAGGGATAAAATTACTTCTACCTATGCATAAAAGTATAAATTTCCATCAAATATAACTTTTATTTCAAATAATTAAAAGGCGATTAAAAGGTCTAGTGATTCGGCGATTTCGAGTTCCGGACACCAGACCTTTATCAAAATCTCCAAAATATGTTACCTTTTAATCACATTTCAATTATATTAAAATAACATTTTATTTTATTGAAATGTATACTTTATATAGGTTTAATTAATACAGCAGCAATGTAAAAAGTAAAACTACGCCTGTAACAGGCCGTAGAGGCCCATAGAATTGTGAGGCGTCGTGGCTCTCATATTTTCTAGATAATCGGCTCACAGATAGCGATGAGGTTGTCAGCCTTACACGCTGGCCTCTCTTTACCCCCTAGGAAGAATACTGATATTCAATTCTATTAGAGGCTGAGCCGACCGCAGGGTCATAGTGCGCCCGGAAGGATTAGGTTAATTAAAAAATCCAATGTCCTCATCGGGAATCGAACCCGCAACCTTCCGGCATGTAGCATAGTGTCTCAACCGAATATGCTACCGCGTGCCGTCAGTTAATACAAGGGTAATGTGACTGTTCACTTCTAAACTTACTTTTACCTGTTTTAAGATGATATCCTGTGGGATTTATGGTTCACAAGAGGGCTCGTTCATTCATTTCTTGCAGAACAACCTGAGAGACTTACCTTCACTACAAGAAGGCTTCTGTATGGAGACGCCTCTCGTTTCTCCTGACCTCGACGTCAGAAGAAAAACAACTCATAGCTCTTTATGTGATACCACGTCAGAGCTATGCTAATTCCAATGTCTTCTGCGATAAAAGTGAATTAAATGTCTTAATGTATCTGAAGTTAAGTTAATGGTTAAAATTCTGATCTAAATTAAAATAATTTTTTCTTATGTCAAAAAATTAAAGTCAACTGAAAGTTAGGTTTTAGATGGGCGTTGTAAATTATAGTAGAGCAGCCATTTTGAAAACAAATGCAAGATTAACCTGATGATGCCCAGTTGGGGGGGTCGAAACATGTAGGGTATTAATCAAACGTATATACATTATTATTTGCATATACTTTATATTGACAGAAATTCCTTATTAATCAACCCTATACAATATTTTATGAAAATTTATAGTTTCTCGATAGTAATAATTGAGAAAGAAGGTGGAATTATCAGGTTCCTCCAAAAGGTTGGCAAACTGTTACCAGAATACACAGGATTAGAAGAACCCAGAAGAGCACAAAGCGATAAATAATTTCATTATTTCACTACCATTTAACTTAATAAAGCCCCCGAACGAAGAACCAACGCTTTAGATAATGTTATAAAGAAAGGACAAAATTAAATAAAAGCCGTTTAAGGGGGAGGTACTTGGAGGGGTTGAAATCGGTTTATTCATCCACCTACCAAAGAAAAAGAGCATTCATGTTAATACCATGGCTTGATAGATACCTTTTTGCCATTATTTACTCTCAATTGACTCCGGATCCAATATAACACGTGCTTCTGGAGGGTACGTAGACCGACATGGCACATGTAAAGATACGTTGGAAGGAAGTGAATCTCATGTTGCAGCAGCCACGAAACGTCAACAACTGAATCTGCTGATTTCATTTTAAAAGAAACTATAAATTGAGAAAGGAATATGTCTGACTATTTTTTAACAAAATGAAACAATAATTGGAAGTAGTTTAGCCATATTTCAGAACTAAAAAAACAATATAGTGAAGCAATTACGTAAATTGTCTACCAGATGATGGCCCTATAAGGCCGAAACATGTCGTAGATGTAACATTTATATATATAAAAAATTGACATCGTAGCACACCAAGAGTGTATGAACATGACAGGAAGTACAACCTTCAAGATTGTCCCTGCAAATTAAATAAATGATATATCTCTGTCTCTCTCGTCGGGATAGCTCAGTCTACATATATAGCGACGGACTACGGATTCGACGGTAAGGGGTTAGATTCCCGGAACTGGAAGGTTTTCGTTTTCCCTACAGTAGCCGCGCCAGTTCTGGGGAACACCCAGTCTCTCATCCAGTGGGTACCGGAGGTTTTTTACTCGGATATAATGCGGCCGGGGCGTGAAGCTGACCACGAACCTCCATCTAGTGCCGAGGTCAAGGATGGTGGAGCTACACCTCCACTCCCTCATACGTCTACAAGGCAGAGTGCTTAACTAATTGAGCACAGAAACTACTTCAGCGTTACCTTTCCACCTCTCTCTCTTAGTTATGTGTGTGCTCTAGGCGAGGCGAGAGAGGCACAGTTTCTGATAATAATCAAAGGAAAATATGCTCACGTGTATGGGTGAGTATAGAAGGGGTTTGGATTGGTGAATGGATTTCTTGATCACCTATATATAAAACTTGTAATTACACGTAAATATAACAATTTCGCTGAGTTAAACATTCCAAATATCACTGCAACTGTAGCACACATCAAGTCTTTTGTCTTCACTAATCGTCTCCTTGTAACACTGTCTTCCGCTTACGTCCTTACCGTCTGGCACACATCCCACAACTGAACTAAGCTTTAAACTTATTAACCATTCGCATGGACCGCGCAGAAAACACCGCCTTAAACAGTTCCACCATTGTTGCGTCTGCATTCGTTCCGGCAGAGACGTACGCAACGGTCGCGGCGCGGACCACAGAAAACACCGCTTCCAGCAGTTCCTCTGTTGTCGGGTGTTGATTCGTTGCCATGGAAACCTGTTTGACATCGTTACAGGACTGGAAAAAAAAAGTTCCTGAATTCTTTTCTTAAATTTTAATTTATTAATTAAATTAATGCGGTACTTTTAAGAATTTGTGTTTATCATTTCATTTTTGACTATATTGTGACGTGGATGGCCAACGGGAAGTAGGGTTCACGTGAACTCTGCGGTCTCGCGAGTGACGTCACAGACCCCCACCCCTTCCATTATCACGCAACGCTCGGTAAACACCCCCTCCCCCGTGGTGACGTAACAGAGGAGCAACTGTGTCAGGCAACCACTGCCGCGGTGTTGTTACCAAGGGATACCGCGACTACTACACAGACGTAAAGAACTCCAGACATCGTTGCTGGCAACACCTGTAAACACGGCGTCAGGCAAGAGCGGTACCTGTCACGTAACTGTTTTCTGTGTTGTCCGTGCCGAGGCTAAATAAGGAACAGCGAACACTATTCAGTAGTGAGTGATTAGTTAGTGAGTAGTGAGTGATTAGGGAGGATTGAGCCAGTTACGAGCGACTGAGCTACTAAAGAGAGAGTAACCAGTCAGCTGCAATCTAGCAGTCGCCGAGCCGGGTTGTTTCGAGTGCATGGCAGTGACTACAGGAAAAGTATTTGTGATACTGCCGATGGCAGTAATTGTGAGACTGTAAATTATGTGATTGTGAGAGCGAGTGTTCAATAAATTCGCTATATCAAATAAGGCGTGAAGTTACTTGTCGCGTGACATACACCCAACACGTGACAATATTTTGGGGGGGGGGATATGTTTCACGACGTTGTCCATATGCAGAGCAAACAGCGTCGAACGTTAGAATGATATATGAATGTTGAATTAGAAAGGAGATGGAAAGCAGTTGTCGTGGCGTAAGTAAAAGTTTTATCCGTGATTTTTAGAGAGGCTGGGGAAAACAATGTTAAACCTCAGTCGATCATATTAATTTTGTAATTTATCTCTACTGCCATGATATGTATACAGTGGCCGTCTTGTAGTGCACTCAGTTTCACCTGTTACTTCACGACATGTTTCGGCAACATAGTGCCGTCATCAGGTGCCTAATTACGTTAATCTATTGCATTGCTTGCCTTTATATGTCTTTATAAAACTATTTAAAAGTATTGTCACGTTTTGGGGGTATAACGCAACAAATAACTTCACGCCGTATTGACTATAGCGAATTTTATTTCACATTCGCTCTTACAGTCACACAATTTACAGATCTACAATTACTGCTATCTGCAGTATTACAAATATTAGACTGCACACTCTTTCCTGGCCCACTCGTAACTCGTAACTGCTGCCTTGAGAACTGTCTTCGGCCGCTGATACACTTTAACTCCCTGCGGCGGCTGTGTAATTTCCTTATATAGCCGCATCGCTTGCCTGTTACGTGATCTTTACCGCTGTTACCTCACGCCGTCTTACGTCACCGCGCGTTGCGTGCCTCGTCACAGTAGGAAGCGGTGCCACATAGCCCAAGGGCTACCTCACCGTGGCCAGAGCTGCCACGTCACTGCTGGGGGAGGGAGGGACTGTCCTCCATTGCGCAACATGTCACAGTATTTTAAAAGCGCGTATTTGTCAACTATAATAAATTTACACACACTAAAACTTGTTAAGATTATTAATCTTATGTGTCTTAATTAAACCTTGCTTGTGGTTCTTCCACTATGGAGGTCGTTTTCCCTATATTCTGTGTAAACCGTGTCTTGTGATGTGCGTTCTCTTCTTAGCTGCGAGTGTTGCAATGTTGAACAGAAAATTTAATCATTAATATTGTGAAGTGCCGCCAGGAAGGCCGGACGATAAGACATATATCACTAGTCAACGGCTAGCAATTCCTAGGCAGCAGTGCCTAGGACATCGTTGCTCCCGAGATGAAAGTCTAACAGTTGGTTTCCGCCGTTATTTGTAATTAAATGTACTCCCGCGGCAACAAGAGATGCGTTGCATAGCGGCGGGCAAAGTAATCCTTCGGCAAGGCGTTCCCTATTCAGTCCGCCGCTATTTAATAAGCTGCTTAATATCACGAAGACGTATGGGGAGACAGAGATAAAGCTCCATACATTCTTAGTCGGGATGCTATATACTCGTAGACATCTATATTTGACACTCCATGAAGCTGCGAAAGGCTGCAAATATTACTTGGGCGAGAGACATAATGAGTGCAAAATGAAGAATTGTGGTAGTAAAACCTACTGGAAATCGTCCATTTGAAATTTCAAGATGGACATTACGGATACAAGTGATAAGCGTGAGATCTGGATGAAACTGATCAGAATTGTGTCCAGTCAGCGACGTTGAACCGTCAGCTTCTGTTGCCACAGTGTTAATTAGTTTGTTATATTTATCTATGTTTTCTTTTCAAAGTTATACATGTTAAATTGAAATTCAGAGTCTGGGACCTTGACTTAGGCATTTTAGACATAATTTATCAATTGTTCCTATATTCACAGGCCTTTAAAATGCCCAAAGTCGAGGTTACTTTACGACTGGTGGTTTACCGCCAATCAGTCTTGGCTTCAAGCCCCTTGAGCCCTAGTACCAGAAAATTTTCAACTGAACCCTTGCGGTTACAGTACTTACGTCCTCTCTGACGAGAAGATGAGTTTGTCTCTTATGAATATGATTGCAATTTCATCAAATGTACATTTCGCACATAGAGTATGTTATTTAAAATTCTTCCTTTTGCACTACACACAATTCCTCTGCGAATGCAGGTTTTACAGAGCCGATCATGCCTATCTTACGTATCTTATGCCACAACAGCAGCTTAGTCATTCGAACGGTCGTAAGCTTGACCACCGCAAAGTTTAAGCCTCTTATATTTTCTACGTCTGGCTTCATTTTGTCCTTTATCGCGAATATGTTCAATCAGTTCGTACCTCACCGGAAATGCATTACGTCTACGCTACAAAGACAGTCTGTTAATGCTATTCAGGGAAACGATCTCTGCTTACTGTACATTGTGCCCAGAATATGGAGTTTTGTTGTGTTTAAGCAGGTGATACAGATATTAACCACTGAGCTTTAAAGTGTTACACATTCTGTCCTTCAGTGTTCCTGGACATAAGCCAGGCTTTTGACAAAGTCTGGCATGAAGGTCTCCTATATAAAATAAAGCACACACTCCCGACATATTTCAAGCTGATCAGGTCCTACCTAAATGGCCGCCAGTTCAGAACTAAAGTCAACGGAGAAACGTCAAATCTCTTTCCAATAAAGTCTGGCGTACCTCAAGGTAGTGTATTGGGCCCAGTACTCTATTTACTATATACATCAGACATACCGACGACAGCTGATACAATAACTGCCACTTTCGCAGATGACACAGTAATATTATCCAGCCATGAACACTCAGAAACTGCTTCAGAGCACCTGTAACACCACCTACATCTCCTAGAACAGTGGACCAAAAAATGGAAAATTAAATGAAACAAAATCTACGCAAATCGCTTTTACTTTAAGAAAGGGACTGTGTCCTCCAGTGTCCATCAACAATGAAATCATACCGGAATCACCAACAGTGCGCTATCTGGGAATACACGTAGATAAAACACTGAATTGGAAAGAACACATAGTCAAAAAGAGGAAACACATCGATGCGAAAGTTAAAGAGTTATACTGGTTACTAGGAAGAAAATCCCAACTGAACCTGGAAAACAAAATCCTGATATACAGTGCCGTGATAAAGCCGCTACTGGAAGAACCCAAAAATAGACGCTTGAAAAGACGTCTTCCAATTGACCTCAAGTGAATAACGGAGGCTCCTTCGGTGGAAGGACCCTCATCCTGCCATAGGCGGGCTCAGTAGCCCAATGTCACCACAACAGCTTATAGAATATGATAATTCTGATTGCTATTTAAGTAACAATAAAAAAAGTGTTACAGTATTTTCTATTATATCTTTTATAGTAATTGGGTTCAGCCGAAAACCTTTTCACCCTGGGGGCCATGGAGAAACTGAGGTACTTTTCTCGGGAATAATTTGAAGTTGGAAAAAGCTGAAACTATCTACAAGACACTGAAGTCCATTTTTAATATTACGTTGTCCACCTGTTTGTAACTGTGAGAGTGTATAAAGTTTCAATCGACTTTTGTAAGACGGCTTCTTACTTCACAATCGATTTGACAGAGGAGAGACCAGATACGAGGTTAGGTATTGCACAATGATACCCTTTTCTATCCAGAAAATAGAAAATGTCACCTAAATCTTCCTCCATATTTTTACAAATTTATCCTCTCTTGCGTAAGAAAATAAATTAACTTTCTTTGCTTGGGCAATGATTAAAGGAGGGCAGCTCTTATGCACTCTGAACACGAAGCGCTATATTTAAAAGGTACTTTCGGTCGTCGTCATTTTGCCGTGTAGTAACAGAGAATGTAGGTAAGCAACTCGCGGCTCTTTGTCGTCCTAACTGCTTACGTTCAAATTCAGTTCTTCCTTATTTTTAGGATTAAATAAGAAACGTTAAAATTATGTAAGAATTTAATATTTTTAATCTACATGTAAATAAATTCCAAACTCCGGATCGCAGCGGGAACATCACAACCTACGAATGGAGGACAGACGATTTCATAAGAAAACTTTAACATTCATTCAGTCATTAATGATACTAAGACCCTTTATTGGGCCTTGGCAGTTTTATCAGTTTCTTAAGATTTTACACAGACGGTAAGACTCCTTGGAGTGGGAATCAGCCCTTCGCAAGCCCGCTACCTGCACACAGGACAGCATAGACACAGAATAAACGCTCATAGACATCCATGTCTTAAGTGGGATTCGAACCCACGATCCCAGCGTTCGAGCGGACGAAAACAGTTCATGCCTTAGACACCGCGGCCACTGTTATCGGCGAAAATTTTAACATAAAACCCTAAAAGTTGGCAGAACGTAGGGCGACCAGAGTTAAGATGGGACCAACATATTCTTGAAGAGAATGGAGCAAATAATGCACGATCTAATTCATGATGATAATGTTATCCTACAGGTTATAACATAACACTATTTTCAACAATGAACTGATTCCCTTCAACATAATGTATAAGTCAAAAGACCTTTAACTGTAACGCCGTAACCAGAATAATTAATTCGAGACCAGCCTGCGGGAATGGAACATGGCATGTTCGTGATGTAGGCACAAATATGTTTATTGCCATAAAAGAGCATATATATATATTTTATTAACATACAAAAGAATACAGATTCAAAGCAGGAGTGACAATGAGAACAAAGAAAATATATAGAAATTCCTGTCCTTACTCCGCATTTAGTGACGCAGTTGAAAAAAAAATAACATGAAATAACACATTATATTAGTTATATAATACGTGCAATCAATAATACAATATATATTTTAAATATGCAATATATGTCGTTATGTTGTTTCCACGGAAACAAAATGCAGTACTATTATAGGGCGTGGAAATGAGAGCAAATGAACTTTAATATTTCGGTGTGCAGTGCAGTGTACACCTTAGCCGACATCCAGACACTTATTTTTAAAGTTCGTGGCGTAAGTATGAAGTGAAGTTGTTATTTCAAATATGCAGGAACACTGCCATCGTTTACTCCCAATTGGCTCTTGATCCAATATCGCGAATGCTTCAAAAGGGTACATGGGTCGACTTGGCGTACGTAAAGTTACGTTGCAAGGAAGTGAATCTCATGTTACAGCAGCCCCGAAACAACCTCAAAAACTGAATTTGTTGATTTCATTTTATCGGCAACTGATTATCACTTCAAAAAGGTGTATGTTTGATTATTTTTTAACAAAATTAAACAATAATTCGAACTAGTTTTAATCACGTTTTAGAACTAGGAAATACAATACAGTAGAGCAATTACGTAAAGTTATGTACCTCAAGATGAACTTACAAGGTCGCAACATATCGTAGACGTAGCATTTATATAAAAAGGTGACAATCGCACACCAACATCGTACGAACTCGACAAGAAGTTGGCCCTTCAAGACTGCCTCTGATAAAATTAAATAAGTTAAATAGCTCTGCCTCTCTCGTCTGGACAGCTCAGTCCGTATAACGAAAGGTGGAGGTATACTTTCACTCCCCCATACGTCTTTATAACATTGTGTTTGATTAAGCACAGGGACAGCTTCACCTTATTTTTTAACTCTGGCCTTTAGTGACAATTAGGTATACTCGTATGTTCTATGTACAGAAAAGTTTGAATTGTTCGCTTACATATTCGAAGAACAGTCTGTTACCTGTGTACGCAAGTAAGTGCCAGACCAGAATATCCCAACCGTTTTGAAGCATCCAGTGTAGCGGGGTTTCCCCTGTGTTATTCGGGATATTAATATCAGCGCCCCTGTCTAGCAAATAATGTACAAGACTCAGATTGCCATTATCAACAGCCACATGCAATGCAGTGTGTCCCGAGTCATCCCGAAGGTTAATATCGGCATAGTTTTCGACCAGAACGTTAATTATGCTTATCCTTTCCAGGTTAGTAGCACATAAAAGTGCAGTGGTATTTGCAGGTCCCTGGTAATTTACATTAGCACCAAATTGTATCAGGAATTTTGTGCATTCTAAATTGTCTCGAACTACAGCATAATGTAGAGGCGTGAGCTGATTAAAATCAGGTATATTTACATTTGCGCCTCCTCTGATCAAACGAATGGCTATTTCAGTTTTACTGAAACCAAGAGCGAGGCAGAGGGGAGATTGTCCCATGTCGTCGCGGACGTTCAAATCAGCACCGGCCTGCAGTAAGCAGTCCACAATTTCCAAATTACCAACCGTCACTGCAAAGTGTAAAGCTGACCTCCTCAGTTCACTACGTGAGCAGAGATTTACATCGGCACCTCTTTCAATTAAGTATTTCACTACTGGCAATTTCTGCCTCAACGTTGCAAATTGTAATGCAGTAAGTCCCAAGGCAGTATATCTGGCATTAACATCAGCACCGTTTTCCAGTAAAAAACTTATTATATCCAAATGTCCCCCTTCAATTGCTGACAGCAAAGCAGATTTGTGAGCCACACATAAATTTATGTCCGAACCTTTGTGCGTAAGTAAACTGACTATTTCTAACCAGCCACTGTAAGCAGCCAGCATTAACGGAGTTTCGCCTTCTCCATTTGTTTTGTCTAAAGCAGCTCTTCTTTTGGTCAAAGTCTTTGTCGCGTTGGCAGACGCCGCTCTATCTGGCAGTAAGGTGTTAATACCGACGCCATTCGTGAATGCTACGAAGTGCATAGCCGTGTTGTTTTCGACGCAATACGTATTGTCAGCGCTCCTTTCTAGCAGAAATCTTACAATTTCCACTTGACCGTAACGTGATGCTATATGGAGGAGTGTGTTTCTCTGTCGGAGATTTCCACGAACTCGTACAGCGGTATTGACATCAGTGCCAGAGTCCATCATGAACTCCAGTAACTTCTTGTATCCCTTCTGCGCACATTGCCACAGCGCCGCCTGTCCCCACTCCTCGTCGTTAACGTTTTTGCTAGTAAATACAGCGTCTTCGGCTTTTCCACCAGCCTGTAACAAGATATCCATAGCCATCCACGATCTCGTTCTGTCAGCATACCTCAACGGTGTCCATTTCAGAACTCTATCCGTTGCGTTGACGTCAGCCCCTGGGACTGATAATAATGTTTGCGTGACTGCACGGTTGTAGGTGGCTGCCAGATGTAAAGCTGTTCTACCACCCTTGTCTGCACAGTGTACATCTGTTTCCTTCTTCAGCAACTGATCAACAGCTTCTATGTCATTGTTCAAAACAGCAACGTGCAGAGGCATGTCTTCAGCAAGAATTCGATCGAAAATATTCCGTACTACCTCGAATGGAGAGTTGAAAAGATGGTTTAAAATGAAGCTTTTATGGCTTGCATAACTTTCAGCGAACCAACTGGCAGCAAAATATTCCGCGAAACAGCGATGAATGAACCTCGGTTTGCTGTCCATAAACTCGGTTATTATTCCAATCCGCTGTGCATCTCCACTCTTCAGGAACTCCGAAGTGCTTTGCAAATCGTGGGCATTTCCTGGCTTCAGCAGTCGGTTCAGTTCATCCGAGGAAAACAATGACATTAAGGCTGAAATCTTGTGTTTATTTATGTAGAGCTCTTTGTCTCTTCTTGCTTTGGGTTTTGAGCAATCCATTAAATTTTTCTCCTTGAAGTATATATCACATTTCTTCTCCGTAAAATTTTTAAATAAGGCAAGCAAATTAAAATTGTCTGGCATTTTAACCTTCCCACTTGAGCAGTAATTTTCAGCTTCTTTCGTGAAAGCCTCTCCCAACATCATTGTTTGCAAAGGAATACCGGTAAACTGCCCATCTTTATCACTGAAATTTCTCGAAGACAATCTGATTAACTTTTGTGCGAAATCCCGTAGGCTGGTCGAATTCGGTCTCTTGATTTTTCTGCTCCAGTACTGTTCCAAGAAACTGATCTGATTTTTTTGGGTAAAGGGTCGTAATGTAAAAGCAAATCTCGTCATGATATCCTCCAACTTCACACGGTATGAGAAACGAGATGAAACCCAAACCTTTGATTTCATTCTCTCTCTTATTTCCTTGATTAACTTCTCGACCTTACAACTGTAATCTGGGCTGATTTCATCGAAAGCATCTAGTATTACTACCATATTCCCTGTCTGCTCCAGTGCTTGTCGGAATATCGTTTCAGCAAACTTCAAACCATCCTGTTCAGGTGAGTGGGCAGCATTCCATAGGAAGTTCTCGCACTTGTCGATGCATTCCTTTTCAAATTCAATATCTTCCAATGCACACGTGTGTTCATGAAGATTCAATCTTAGTACCCATATTGATGGGTTAATTTTTTTCAACTCATGCTCCATGAAGGAGAGAAATGTGGATTTTCCCATTCCTGGTTCTGCTGCCAGCAGCAAGACATTATCTCTATGTTCCATTATATTTCTGGAGCTATACGATTCATATTTTGTCTTGTCAATATACTTCCGGATGTCCCCAATGTCACAGTTGGACTCTCTCCATAAGAAGGAACCGTCCTTCATCTGAACCCAATGCACTTTGCTGTACAAATCTTTCAATACACTGAAGTCAATTTCTGGATGTTTTTCCCCAAGAATAATGAACCTAACGTTCTCTGGTTTACTTGACTGCCACATATTATGACGTTTTTTCTCATCGCCTAATTTAGCGTTAAAGTCAGATGTAGTGAAACCATTAACAACTTTGAAACAGCTACAATTTTTCCTACTATGAAATTTAAATTTGCATATCTTCTCTCCTGCAGGTAGGTAATTTCTCAGTTGGTGCGCCTCTACACCAGTGACAACAAACGTGTTGGCATTGTCTATCGTTCTCATAATATGTTCATTCAGATATATTCGATGGTCCAATGAACGTGGGACATAGAAATCTGAAGGCTCGCCCAAATTTTTACCAATATTATATTTCTTGTCACTACTCAACAGGAGGGACATAACATGTGAGTCTATATTACGTTTTACATTTTCATGAGGATCGTTGCCTATCAGTTCCTTCAATGAGAGTTCTTTTCCTTGAAAATTAACAGTTTTTTCCAAAATTTGTTCTTGCGATTCATCATCCAAATCTAAAAGGTTGCAGTCATCTGAATATTCGTCATACTTGCAAATATGTCCTAAATTCTGATGAAGATGTGAAGCGAAATTCTGATTCTTACGTTGCGAAATCAAGATCAGTTGTTTATGGGGTTTTCGCAAATAGTCCAGAAGAATATTGGTGACATTCACGTCAACTCTGTCAGAGCCTCGTGTACAGTCAATGACCAGTACAGTACTCCATTTGCATGGCCAAATATTTAGAATTTCCTTACGTCGTTTCAACAACGATTTCAAAGAAACAAATAATGAGTTTTTGCAGCAAATGGAATTGAGAGCCTCATAAATTTGCAATTTGGATATGGAACCAACATTTGTATCGGTGATTATGTTCAAGAAACTGCTGTGTTTTATGGTGTCAGCCAATCGCTTTATATGCTGTTTATTAAAACGTATGCCGTATCCTTGAGTTTCTTCAAGTTCAGCTTTCGCTTCTAGCTTTATTTTCTTAATTATGTTCTCTTTCACACTTTGCCAGACACGTGAACGCTTGCTCAGCCACTCGGTATTTCCCTTTCTTTCCCACCATTGCATCAAAAATTCTTGAAATATTTTGTAGATGGAATTCTTGCATTGATCTGATGTTTGACAAGCTTCCCGTAGTTCTTCTTTAATTAAGGTCTCGAGAGATTTTTCATTTGATTGGCAATGGAATATTTTCACCTTCCGCAAGAATTCTGTGCATAATGAAAAATCGCATTTATCTAATTCCTTCATAAACTTCTCTAAGACTCTCGGATCAGATTTCAAATTGTTCAGTTTTCCTGATATCTCTGCGCTGGTGACAGAGTTCCGAAATTTCTCTATCCTACTCAACATGTCTTTGTCCTCACACGCTTCCCTCTTCAGTAGATCGCTCAATTCTGAAATGAACTGATAATATTGTGACAGTTCTTGAAAAAATTCGAAAATATCTTTGTCGTGATTCTCGTCAAAAGTTGTATAGTCACCACAGTTTGGCCCTGAACACAATATGCTCACTGGATTTTTATCATCTAACTTTACTACAGAATTACTTTCTAACCTTGCATTGGTATATATTACAAATTCAAATTCAACAAATGCACCGCAGAGTTTTAGATTACGGTCTGTACAAACATGCCTTTTAATATCACAATAGGATTCAAAATATTTGAACAAACTGAAATCTCCAGACAGCTGTTTCAGGCTGGTACGTGGAACTGTGTAGTCTCTACTCTTATGTTTAAGTTGTATGAAACATGTCTTCCAAATATCCTCTTCTTCCGGCTTGTACCTAAATACCAAGTCATCAAAAACTCCCGCTGCGCCATCTATGTTTGATGCCAAGTAAAATTCCTTTGTCCTGTTGAGGCCTCTCGCGAAGAGATACGAAGCGACCCTGGGCCCATACAGTTCTCCGTGTAGGCTAACGGTGCCTGCTCGTCTTTTGTATTTGGGAAGAGCTGCGCCATTTTGAGGCATAGCAGAGTTTTCCTGATGCAGAAAATGGAAAGAGGGTTCTGTTAGTATAATACACTGAAATCATGCGGGGACACTTAGCCCACCTCATATTATTACACATCTAACTCACTGAATCAGCTCTATGGGGCATAGCCGTTCTTGAGAAACTTACATAAGAAATTTCTTTGCTTTTGGCTACTATAGGAACCCTCCGTTATGACCCATATTGAACTAAGCATACCGTTAATGTGAAGGTTACGTGTGACACTTGGTTAACATATTATTGTATTGTCACGAAGTTATGTCTCCGTGACTAGTAATAACGTGTTTTGGATTGGATGACTGGACTTATTAAAACTATCTTTTATAATGTCTCTTAATAACAATCAAATACAATAACTCACTATCAATCTTCAGCCGAAGCCTTCTTCCTTATTACCCCTAGGACTCGCTCCATTCTCGTTCCTGTACTACGACTGGAGAGCCTATTTCGCTTAGTGTGTGGGGGTGGGGTGGTACCTGCTCCGGGTGATTGTGATGATGGAGAATTTGGTGCAATGAAGATTGGCAGGGGAAACCGAAGTACTCGAAGAAAACCCGCCCCAGCGCCACTTTGTCCACCACAAATCCCACTTCACCAGACCCGGGATCGAACCAGGGTCGCCGCGGTGGGAAGCCAGCGACTAACCGCTTGAGATATGGCACGGCCCCCCTGGCGAGCCCATAGAAAACAGATCTTCCTCTAGTGTTGTAGTTATAGCACGTTGCATAGCAACATAAGTTATTGGACTATTGCCTGCGTATTTGTTTTCGCGGGAATACGGTTACGTAGTCGTTGCCCAGCAACGGGTCTACATGTCACTATATTTTACGGTGTGAGGCTGTTAGCACCACATCTTGACGACTATCTGAAGCCACATATTTAACCTATTATAATAAATTATCACAGCTTCTAACATTAACTTGGTTGAGAATTTTCTGTCTTTCTGTACACCTGACACATGTATCCCTACAGACTTTTATAAAGATGCATGTGTTAGGTACACAAAACGGCAGCATATTCTCAAGCAGGTTAATATTAGAACCTGCTTGCCGGTCTAGCTCAGTCTGTATAGCGACTGGCTACGGGCTGGACAATCAGGGGTCGCAGTTAGAATCCCAGTGGTGGCAAGAATTTTCAATTCTACGAGTATATGTCGTCCAGACCGGCTCTTGAGCACACCCGGGCTATTTTTCTGTTGGGATCGCGGCGAATGTGACCAGGGTATTGTTCTCCGTACCTCAGGGCTTCCAGCACAGCCCGAATGTCCTAAGGCAACCTGCGCCATTTACAAATAATCTACACTCAAAATAGTGACGAAAAAATATTTTTTTTTGACACGAATGCATTTCGCTCATTACTTCTCAAATATGGGACAGTCTGGTTAACAGTTCGTCAGAACACACATATACAGAGTTATTCATAAATCCGTGAAACATTTTGAAAATTTGCAATAAATAAACTACGCAACGGATACCAATTTTCATTACACTGAAATAGAGATAACTCACCAAGTTCGTTTTACACAGTTCACAGATACTCAATATGTCCATCTTTGCTGATACGGCAGACATATATGCGATAATCCGTTTCGTCCCACACCCGTGTCAGCATATCACGGTTGACCAGAGCCACAGCAGCGGTGATACGGTTGCGAAGATCCCTGAGATTAGCGGGCAATGGAGGCTTTTAGAAAAACTTGGAAAGATTCATTCTCTATCGACGTAAGAATTACCATGATCCGATGCATAATTTATTTGCAGTGAATTTTTTAAATGATTCACGGACTTATGAATAACCCTGTATTACACTTACTTTCCCCACACGGCTTCAAGTTTTCATGTTACTCGTAATGTTAACGTGACTCGTAACTATTGTTATCATAATTATTATTACCTTTTATTTTATGTGTAATGTCTTTCCTTGAACTGTGTATTTGCTTCAGAGACTGACAGAAGGCATTTGACCGTGTAAACTGGACCAAATTAATGCAGATCCTAAAGGAAACAGGTATCGATTGGCGTGAAAGAAGACTGATTAGCAAATTGTACATGGATCAGAAAGTTAGAGTATGACTGGACAGAGGGGAGACAAGAAGTGTGCAGATTGGAAGAGGAGTTCGACAAGGATGCTGTTTATCACCAGATCTGTTCAACTTGTACAGCGAATGCCTTACCAAGGAAGCTCTGGATGGTGAACCGTGCAACGGTTCTTCTCCGTTAAGTTCCTTGGAGTCCCCCCCCGAAACGCCAGGATTCGAGCCGTTCCCTTCTTTCCAACTAACGTCCTTGACTGACGTCAGGTCAGCTGACCTTGTCTCCCCCCCTCCTGGACTTAGACCGAGGTTTCTTGCTTAGCTGAAGTGGAGCTAATCTTTCTCTCTTCCCATTGACCTTCGCCTGGAAACATCGCTGCGTTTAAATTTGGTTTCGGCAAGTTGAATTGATTGTGTTTGAAATTTGGTTTCGGCCCGCAGCACTGATCGAAGGGAGAAGAGTGCCCTCACGATATGGTCAAGGGTGGATCAGTCGTGAGGTAAATCTTTGAGTTGTATATCCAAGAATACAAGTGAGTGACTTACTAGGGTAATGTACGCCGTAAGGCGCATTTTGGTTTGATTATATATGCCGGGTGGCGTAGAGTAATTTTGGTTGTCCAAGTTTGCGATAAACAGTCACTGCCCTTCAGGCGTGTTCTGTAGTATTTCAAGCTGTCTCTCTTTCCTGGTGTTACGAAGGCTTGATCGAGTACATGTTGTACTGGAGAGTTTGCAATACGCCATGAGGCGTGGCCTAATTGAGTTGCTGTGCTGTTGAACACAGCGCAAGTGTGTATTAATTATCTATCACATGTTTTAACAAGTTACTGCCCTTCAGGCGGAGTTCTTTGTATACTTATGTTATCAATATATGTTTATTTATATGTTTGAGAACACCAGTTGAGTATATGTATACTTGCGCCGTAAGTTCCATAGCAGCTCCTGCCTAGCGGATCCGTCCAGCCTGGCCCATCGCACCGACTGTGATTTTCCTCCCCCGAGATCCCTTACACAATCATTGGGAGGCATAGTGCATCACGCTACAAGCAAGTCGTTTCTTATTAGCCTGTCCCTTACTCATATAGAGTAGGGATTCACGGCTCAAAGTGGGTAGAAGAACGTGGTTCTTTACCCACAGGGTCAAGGGACACGGCTCAATGGGCTCTGAGATTTCAAATTAGGAGGGCAAATTATTCAAACTGTGAAATATGCAGATGACCTTGTGTTAATGAGTAAGGAAGAAACTGTGCTACAGGGTATGATTGATAGACTAATTGAAAGTGGAAGGTGTTATGGCATGGAAACGAATGTGGAAAAAACAAAAATAATGAACATTTCGAGACAACCAACCCCAGTCACATTAAAGATAGACGAAAAACAACTGGAGAATGTGAAATGTTTTAAATATTTGGGTAGCTTGTTAACAGATGATGGAAGGTGTACTAGCGAAATTAAATTCAGGATTGCCATGGCAAAAGCTGCATTTAGCAAGAAGAAGAATTTTGTACCAGCAAATTGGACTTAAATTTGAGGAAGAAACTAGTGAAATGCTACATTTGGAGCATAGCTCTGTATGGGGCTGAAACATGGACACTTAGGGCAATAGATCAGAAACATCTGGAAAGTTTCGAAACGTGGTGTTGGAGAAGGATGGAGATCATTTGGACTGATTATGTGAGAAATGAAGAAGTGTTAATTAGAGTCAGTGAGCAGAGGAATATCCTACACGAAATAAGAAAACGGAAAGCTAATTGGATTGGTCATGTTTTACGCAGAAACTGCATTCTAAAAGAAGTTATTGAAGGAAAGATAGAGGGGCGGATAGAAGTGACAAGAAGGTGAGGAAGAAGACATAAGAAGATGCTGGATGACCTTGGGGATAGAAGAGGATATTGTCATTTGAAGGAGAAAGCTCTAGATCGCATTAAGTGGAGGAATTGTTTTGGAAGAAAATGTGGACCTGTCGTCTGACAGATTACTGATGATGATGATGATCTTTTCTTGAAAGAATGACACTTGTCTTCCTGAAGAAGAAATTTAATGTTATTGTCAAAACGAACCTTGGTTCGAGTCACTCATCACAAAATTCCCCGCAGTGAACCATGAACATAAGATAAAGGTAAAGATATCCCTGTAAAACACCGCTAAGACCCATGGGGTTGTGAGATGTTGAGATTCCCACATTTTCTAGACAATCGGCTCACAGATGGCGGTGAAGTTGTCAGCCTTACGCCCCGTCCAGCCGCCCATTACCCCTGGAAGATTCTTGATATTCATTTCTGCTAGAGGCTGAGTCGGCCCCAGGGTTATATTGCGGCTGGAAGAATTAGGTCAATTAAAAATTCCAATTACCTCATCGGGAATCTAACCCTATTCTCATAAATTTTTATGTATTAATTAAAGACTGGGTAACGCAGAACTTAATTACGATTGAAACTAGTTGGATAACTAACGATTAATTTTTTCTAAACCTAATATACTACGTAAATTAAAACTAAGTCACTTCCACTGAATTACTTAGTACTTTAACATTTAACTAGTTCGAAATGTTTCTTCCGTTTGAGTCGTGTAATGATACTGTTCACGTTGAGAAGTCTGGACGCTTCAATCTTGACTTGGTTTTGGAGTCTCTTTTCATGAGGTGGCGGACTTAGCGATGCTATCTGTAACTGTCTCGATCCCAAGGTCACGATGAAGGTCACTGTTACGAACGTACCCTGGTGCGCTGACAATACACTTCAGCACTTTGTTCTGATAGCGATGAATCACTTGAATATTGGATTCACTGGTGCAGCCCCAGAGCTGGATACCATAACTGCAAACTGGACGTAGAGTTTGTTTGTATAATGTAAGTTTATTGCGGATTGATAGCTCAGAATTGCGTCCAAGCAACCAATACATTTTTCTGAACTTATTGTTGAGCTCATTACGTTTTTTCTCGATATGCTCTTTCCACCGTAACTTGGCGTCTAGAGTAATTCCAAGATATTTCGCTGTGTTGGCGCATGGAACTTGAGTGCCATTGATGAAGATTGATTGTTGTGCAATCCTCTTGTTTGTAAAGTCAATACGTGCTGATTTGACTCCGTTGAGTTCAATTCGCCATTTTGTTGTCCAGAGGGCGACTTTGTTTAACCTAATTGTACATTTCTAGTTGAGCTTCCAACAGTCTCTCCTACTGCCATGACTGCTGTATCATCTGCAAATGTGGCTGTATTACTGTTCGATGTAGTTGGCACAGCATTAATATAAAGCAGGTATAGGACTGGCCCCAGTACACTTTCCTGTGGGACGCCAGCCTTGAGTTGAGCTTTCAACAGTCTCTCCTACTGCCGTGACTGCTGTATCGTCTGCAAATGTGGCTATAGCACTGTTCGATGTTGTGGGCACATAATATAAAGTAGATATAGGACTGGCCCCAGTACACTTCCCTGTGGGACACCAGCCTTTAGTTGAGCTTTCAACAGACTCTCCTACGGCCATGACTGCTGTATCATCTGCAAACGTGGCTGTAGTACTGTTCGATGTAGTTGGCACAGCATTAATATAAAGTAGATATAGGACTGGCCCCAGTACACTTCCCTGTGGGACACCAGCCTTGAGTTGAGCTTTCAACAGTCTCTCCTACTGCCATGACTGCTGTATCATCTGCAAACGTGGCTATAGTACTGTTCGATGTAGTTGGCACAGCATTAATATAAAGCAGGTATAGGAATGGCCCCAGTACACTTCCCTGTGGGACACCGGCCTAGAGTTGAGCTTTCAACAGTCTCTCCGAATGCCACGACTGCTGTATCATCTGCAAACGTGGCTATAGTACTGTTCGATATAGTGGGCACATCATTAATATAAAGTAGGTATATGACTGGCCCCAGTACACTTCCCTGTGGGACACCAGCCTTGAGTTGAGCTTTCAACAGTCTCTCCTACTGCCATGACTGCTGTATCATCTGCAAACGTGGCTATAGTACTGTTCGATGTAGTTGGCACAGCATTAATATAAAGTAGATATAGGACTGGCCCCAATACACTTCCCTGTGGGACACCAGCCTTGATTATTTTAAGATTCTCATAAATACAATACACTTTGTTGTGCCTAGAGGGGGGTTAATAAAATGGTCCTGAATTACTCGGTTGCCATTCTTACAATTAAAATGTTCGTTGCATCTGGCTGCCGTTGACTGCCTGTGATCAGTTCTGCCTTCGCCTAGACTGGGATAGCCGTGGGTCGGTCAGGGAAGGGGTGGGAATGTGGCGGAGCGAATCGCTACTCTCTGTGTACATCCTACCCTAATTGCACTGTCTATTTACACTCTTATTTACAATAAAGTGAGGCCGACATTCCGCCGGTAAACATAACATCGTTCTTTACTCGCTCTTACTCTTATTCTAATTTCCCTCTCGGGGTTATGCCGTGAGACTGCCGTTTCCCTCTATTGCCTGTCACTCGATACACAATTTCTACCCTATTCTACCCTGACACTCGTAGGGCACACTGGTGACTGCACTTCAAGTTCACAACAATAATAATGTTTAATAGCATGACTAGTAGGAACAAAGAGACTTACTTAGAATAGAGACGCAGACAAGTATCGCCATCCACCATCTTGTAGTACTCATATTGGAAAGAGCCTCCGGCCGCTGGTCGAATATTACGTTTTTAACGATACAATAATCGATTGATCGGTCCCCTTGTCTTTCCTTCGAACCTTTTTTTATACATCATAACAGCTGACTCCGCAGCTGACTAAAGATGTTTGTTTGACCGCGTTCCACAGCCTATGTGTGGCCATCATCGCTCTAATTGCTGTAAAACGCTTTTGAAACTCTCGTAACATTTAGGCAATGCTTTTGATTTCCAGTCTCGAAATTTGCGGCATAACACACTTCATATTTACACATACTGTTTGTTTCCTGCCTCTTTCGATAATGTTCCTTTCCTTCCCACTACATCTAGGTCTACGAGCCGCTCTCTTTCCACGATATTCTCCGAACAAATTTCTATGTAATAAGTTACTCGCTATTCCCTGTCCTATCTGCGCTCCGTCGAAATATGTGCTAGATCTTACCTTTTCATTGTTAGGGCCTGGGTTCAGTTCAACGCAGCCGATGATAAGTAGAGAAACTAGTACTAAAAGTCTGAACCACATATGAATGTCTTGCTGTCGTTTCCTAGCAATGGCAATTGCTACTGTTAGGCACTTCCTTGGTCTTCCATGATTCCACTGGCCAATCGTGGCCCTCCACTGTTGGATACTGACGCCCATACTACCGACAGAACAATTTTGTTTTGAAGTTCGACACTCGTAAGAATTTTATGCACTTGTTGATGCTACAGTATTTACACCCTATTCTCTTTCTCTGTGTTTGCTTTCATTCTGATGAACACAGCGCATGTCACAGTCTGTTCACTACAATAGTGTCTTACAGGAAGCAGTTGTTGTGAAATTTCATAATATGTAAAATTAACAGTCCGCATTAATATAATTTAAATAACCGCCGATATATTTACATGTATAATTACTTACTGCGTTTGCAGACTATCCCGAAAACGTAACCTAAACTGAGGCTCAATTCCTACTTGGACGGGGAAGAATTTATGATATTTAACAAAGGCTGTAAAGAATCTGTCTGCAGTAACCGTGAAGGTCCTCTTAAGTATAACTTATAAATGTTCAATTTTTCATGCTGCAACTTCAAAATTCTGCACATTTTCTCTTCCAAAACAGCAAGAGAAATTTCGATATTAGCCATATGAAAATCGGTGCAATGGGAGTGTGTAAATTCACACGCACAGTTTTACTTCTGCCCTCAGTATTGCCTGTATCACCATTCGGCAACGACGCTTTTGTATACAGGCTTACAGATCACAGCACCACTCACTCGCGTCAGTATTGTTGCAAACGATAGCAATAACAGTTCGTAGCAAAAGAAGAAAATGGCCTCCTTAAAGGAAACAAACTCAGCTTTTTCGTCTGAATCTGTAGGAACTACTCTATTTAAAATATATCTGCTACGCAAATATAGCTGTTATCTATACACAGATAAGATAAACAGTTATCAGTATGTGAAGCTACTAAAGAACAATACATTGTTGCGGATAAATCCTGCTTATCTTCAGACTTATCTAGCGGTGCAAGACGAGACGTTGTCTTTGTGAGCTGGGCGTGGAAATCCCCGCAGTGAGTGGCCTTACCTATGTGACGGATACATTCATTTGCAGACATTCCTCAAGTTTCTCCCTATTGGAAATGGTTTACACGAATCTAAAGCAATGTAGCCTAAACTGCACAATTACTTCCTCTTTCGGAGGTGCTCGGTTCGAAAAAGAATTGCAGTTCTACTTGAAGTATCCATCATAACCTTCCTCAGTCCCTAGAAATTCAGAATCAAGGATAGGAATACCTAACGTGCCATCTTCAGTGTGCCTTGCGCGACATCTGAAAGAGACGATCGCGGAAATTTATTGTCACGTGGCTGCCACACACAGACGCGATACTCAGCTCGGTACGGTACGGGACGATATCTAATTACATTGCGGTGAATGGAGGTCCTCACACTGGCGCGGTACTCCGAGGAACGCGATATTATCGCAGTCGGTATATCGCCTCGGTATTGCGCGGTATCACAGCGGTAAATAGTCATGGATCCGTCTTTGGAGGAAGAAGTTTTGCTTTTAGCTGTCGCTCCTCATGAAGACGAAGGTGACTCCCGGCAAGTATTTTACTGAACACTAAATCTGCGTAGTTCTTTCCTCCGCATATTCAGTATGTCACATATATGTACAAATATTTACAATTCCATAACGAGTCTCTAATTACGTATGTATAAGTGGTTGCTATGTGTGTTCCTATTTTAGGCGAAAGAGACGAATCGCTTGGGTTCATGATATAAACTTGTCAAGAGAGGAACTGGGGGAGTGACTGAGGAATCTTCGATGAGTCTCAGATTGGTAGGAAATTCATGAATGACGATTTTGATCTTCCAGAGGACCNCTATTTTAGGCGAAAGAGACGAATGCTTGGGTTCATGATATAAACTTGTCAAGAGAGGAACTGGGGGAGTTTCATACGCTGATGCCCCAAGTCCTGAAGGACGAAAAACGGTTCTACATATATTTCAGGATGAATATTGACAGGTTTGATGAAATCCTGAGAGCCATCAGGCAAGACGTCACTAAACAATATACCAAATGGCGGAGGCCTATTCTTGCCATGAAGTGGAGGATTTTTTTGAGACCCATAGAACTGAAAGAAGGAAATATAAAACACACTGTATCAGCAGCGTGTTTGCTTCATAATTTTCTACGTCTCAAAAATTGCGATGAAAAGTACAGGGAAGAACTGCTACGAGTGGAGCCACTGGAAGGAGAAATGTTTCCTATCCAGCCTTTACGTCTCCCAAGGGCGGCAAACGTTAGCTACGCCATTAGAGAACGATTTATTGCGTACTTCAACTAGATGACTGCCCCTGGAATTCGTGTTAGTGAACGGAACTGGTGCATAGCCTACATTAACCTTTAAGTGCCGAAGTGCCGAAGTGCCCAGTTTGTGCCAGTCGTGAGGGTCATGGGTAAGGTCGTCTTGGCCAAAGTACCCCGTTTTGGTCACTCAGGCATTTATACTCCGCTAGGGGAAGCGCGCGCACACGCCGCTAGTAGAAGCGCATGCACAGTCCTAAATATTTATTTTGAAATATAGTAATTACCAGACAGACTTGAGTAAAGCCCTAATAGAAAAATTAAAATGATACCTAGGTGAACAACGACAAAAAGTGTATACGTATGAGTTATGCCCAAACTCATCCACGAGCCAGTACTTTTATTGCAGATTCTGCAGATTAATGTGTTAAAAATATACAGTAAAATTCGATGCACATACTTTTTTTTGTTGTTATTTGCTTGATGTATATATAGACACAGAAAACGAACCGCGCTCTGAATCTGAGCCGCGATGCAGCTGTCTGTTCAGGCCCATAGAAAGGGCAGTAAGTTTTGCAGCTATAACGGAAGTCTTAGAACTGAAGAAGGGACCCCTCTAGCTTTCTCTTGAATAGCCATTCTTTCATTCTTCTGACCTTCAGTCAAAAGATTCGAAAATCCGAAGAGTGTAAGCAGTGCTAGCAGAAGGCCAAATGATTTTATTGATTCCATCTGTTTTATGACATCAGGGACTGCTAAAATTTGTCAAGTGTTTCAAGCAGGGCTGATTTTATAATGCAGAACGCCTCTGTGAAGAACTGGGAAATCATTTTTGCAGTACTCATCAAAATTAAAAGACAAAAAAATTGAAAATGGAGTATAATTTGTATAAAAAATTTCAAATCTTCCGTTATGATATGCGACAGAATGTTCTTTGCTGATACAAACAAAATTAATTCCATCCATTTATCATAAAAATTGAGTTAGACACAGCATTTTTAACACAATGCTTAAAATTGTTTAGGCGCACTAACAGAAACGGACATTTAAACGCAGAGTAACAACGGGCATTTAAACGGGCACCAGCAGCGGGCATTTAAATAAACTTCGGCCAGCTCAAGCTTACCACTATTTCAGAAGTCCGGCTTTAAAGGTTAAGAATGCCCACAGTTGCTGTATACTTAACCCTATATAAATATATACAAATATTTCTACTTGCTGTCTCTGTTCATTGTAACAGCCAATTCCTTCCACTTCCTATCCTTAGCACGTGAATCCTTGTACGTCGGATGACGAGTATCGTACAATAAAGCATTTTCTTTGACGAACTCTATTATTTGTTCCATTTGGCTACCCATGTCGTTTCACGTACGTATAGATACTGATTGAGTGAGAGTCATGGCCAGCTGGTTATCGGGTGTCAAAGATTCCCGAGGTTCCCGAGTGTCGCGGCTGTGTGCGCGGCCCACTCGGTAAACAGCCGCTTTCGTCCCGAGTGCTATATCGTCCCGAATTGTATCGCGTCTGTGTGTGGGAGCCTTAAGGGTTAGCGTGACGACGCTTAAACATGGCGGCGGTCAGGTATACGGCCGTCCAAGTGACTAGACTGCCGTTGTAGCAGGAGATACTACGGACAGGGCATGATCTGCTATACTGAGCTGGACTGAGAGATGCCTTGTTTATGTATTTTATGTACATTTAATAACGTGTAAAATTTAAGTTGTACATACTGCCAACAGACTTATTGCTGCGGACTGTGACTCTGGCAAATGGCAGACCCGTCCTCTCCTCAGAGAGAGCGCCCCACATCAACAGGACTGCAACTGTCTGACACTAACAAAGATCTGCTCTTGAGCCTCAAATGTTTGTTTTATTCCAAGATAGACTGACGGACTGACCGTCTGCCGTAACATAACTTTGACTTTTAGTTGAGAGTTGAGTTCCGTACGGGAGATTGTGAAGATAAGACCTGAGCGCGTGAAGCTGAAGACTCTCCACTGTTAGAAGCCGTTGCCAGGAAACAGCTGGTGAAGACACAGGAGGCTGGATAAAGCTTAGCGGGTACTGTGGTGATCTGTGAATTGTGGAGATTAGCGGTAGCGCTGCAATTACTTGTAGTTCCGAGTCGTATGGTAAAGTGGTCAATAAACTCATTCACTAATGGAAACCCCGTCTATAGTCACTCATACACGTGATAATACATATTGGTACACATACAAGTATATGTTAAGAACTGAACACCCTCTTTCTTTAAGATCTATTTTAATATTACTACACCAATGTCTTTCTAATAGTCTATTGTCTTCAGTCTTTCTGGGGGGAAAAAAAAACTTATTAATTTCTTATCTCTTCAGGACATGTATCGCCCACCATATTTTTTTTCGATGTCATGACGAATTATGAAGATTCTTATCACGCGCTTTCTTAAGTTACATGCCATTTCGTCTTCTCTAGATCAAAATAGTATTCTCATGATCTTGTTTTCAGACTTTTCAGTAGACGTCTCCTCCTCGCTGCGTTGCACCAGGCTTAACCCCAACACAGTACTATTTAAAATTTTAAATTTCCAACAGATTTTATAAAAGCATTCTCAGTAAACACTTCCCAACATGCAACAACATAGGGGAAACTGTTTTCTATGTTTTCTGCGCCAAGCAACTATAGAACAACGGGATTATGCAATCTGTTTCTAGGCAACGGCTCGGCAAGCACATTTCCGGGTATCGGACCGTGCTATGCAACGCGGTGACGTCATCAAAAATACCGACTGTGTTTTCAGCGGGGTCTTTCTAGAGTGCTTATAAGAGAAGTGAATTCAAAAGCAAGTTCACTTCAGGGGAGTTATAAGTCAGTTCTCAGTAGCAATTTTCTTTTACTTTGGCGCTACAGCCCCAATTTGGGTCTTGGCCTACCTCCATGAAACTCTCCGTTTCACTTCGGTTTACTAGATTTTAGACATTCGATAGGACTCTCTGGGCGGGTGATAAGCTCGTCGCAAGGCCTCATAAGCACAGAAAAACGCGCACACGCACACACAAACACTAAACATTCATGCCCTGCGTGGGATTCGAACCCACGATCCCGGCTTCCGAGCGAGAAAAGACAGTCTCGGTAGGATATAGCCACAGGAAATTCATAGTTGAAGAACAATTAGAAGTCGGCCAGTGAAGATTTAACGCGCGACTTGAAGACTTCATTGTGCGCTGTAGTGCAGTGGTACTGGAAATGAATGGGTTAGTGAGATTTTATAGTGCCTGTGTTATAAATCCCCCTCGTTGGTGTCTCCACCTTATCGTGGTGAGGGGGTTTGAGTATGCCAAGGACCCTGAGAGCTATACCAGCGGTAGCGTAGCTACTGGCAGGGCCTCCCTTGCTGGACAGGTCAAAGGGTAGGCATCAGACGAAGAGAGACACCAAAAACTGATGCCGGAAGCAGCGTCATCAGCAGCGACTTGAAGCACAGAGCAAATGATGCTCGAGATGGTTCAAGTTCGTATAGCAACAGGCGTGACCAGAGTGGTTTGAACGGCTGTTGTACTGCGATGTGGAAAGCAAATGGAAAAACTACCACATTATCACTTTTCCTGGATAGTCTCTTCCCAAAAACAGAAGATCGCATTAAGTGGAGGAACTGTTTTGGAAGAGGCTGTGTACCTGTCGTCTGACAGATTACTGATGAAAGAAGATGAAAGTGTTATAAATCTGAAGATAGCGTGGATTGCTTTGTAGTGTCAAAACCAGCAACAGTGTTGTAATTTATAGTTACGACTGGTGAATATCCAATAAATAGATTCGACCAACCAAACCCCGTCTAAGAGTCACTAATACATGTGACAATATTGTAACGGATTTGATCAACGCGTTGCCAGCAACAGCTCTGTAAACACAGTCCGTTGCTAGGTTACGCAACAATGGTGGAGGCTGTGTTTCCGTGCCCGCGGTGACGTCACAACATGAGATAGTGATCATGTGACATGTGTTTACAGTTGGTCGATGTCCGTCCCTCAGCTGTGTAAGTGAGCAGAATTCCAAAGTTGGCAGAAATAATAGCAGCGGAAGCACGCGAACAGAGCGAATTGAAACCAGGAGTACAGAAGAGTACTGGAGGTCGGCCTGTGAGGATTTAACGTGCGACTACAAGACTTTATTTATGTGTAATATTACGTAATTTATATCGTGTCGCATTTTTTACCAAATGTCCCGGTTTTTATGGGAAAAAGGAAATGTCTCCTTTTTTAAAATATTATTGAACCCTAAATCACACAAACAATTACGCGGTGAGAAACAAATACATACATTTTATATTCTTGTTGAGTACAGTTATTTTGAAAAAAATACTGATAATTACGAACTTTCGATACAGTTATTTATTTATTTATTTACATACTTATTCAACAACTGATAGCCAGTTGCTGAATCAGCACGAATCCAGAAACAACAGCAATATTACAACACAGGACAAACGAAGAATAACAAAGAAACATCGATTATTTAAAGTTTTTACCGAACACGAGTTTGTAAAAATATCTGTAGATTTACAAACTGCATTAGTAGCTATAACACATTTAACTCTAAAGCAGTAGTTGGAGGAGCAGCAGCTACTACTACTAGTACTACTACTACTACTACTACTACTACTACTAGTAGTAGTAGTAGTAGTACAACAAAAACTTCTTGGCTTTTGTCCGCAAGCGAACTATACCGATCGAGCGACCGCCTCTTGTCGGCGAAGTTAGTGCCAACTTTAGCAGATAGATGGTGTCGCGTGGCCAGCTCAACGAATCCCCACGGCCGTTAATTTCGGTTTTCTGGACCGGACTACTACTCCTACTCCTCCTCCTATTCCTACCACTGCCTTTACTGCTATTACTGCTACTGCTATTAATAATAATAATATTTCAATTCTTCAATTATTTTATTATTTATGTGCCGAGTCAACATCTACAAAGCCAATTACAGACAGAGCACAGTGCTGGTACAGGTACTTACGTTATGGACAAACACAACATAAAGTCATAGACAAATTACAGGAAGGCACTGGAGGAAAAACANAATAATAATAATAATAACGAATTAATAAAAATATTGATAATAATAGTAATAATAATAATAACTCAATTAATAATTATAATAATAACTCTATCAACATAAATCAAACCTATCACTGAGAAGTGAGAAATTAAAATATATACAATTTCAATTTGGTTGAAATAGACATGGCAGCAATAAAATATGAAAAATTCAAGTTTTAATGGATTAATGTATAAATATATTAATTGATTCCAAATTTTTGTTCATTTACATGCGAAATATGTTTGACAGAGACCGTTCCGATTGCAAATATGTCGAGATCTTTACCCACCGCGTTGGCAGCGCAGGCGCACCGAGCAGAAGGACAGTGTTCATTAGAGGGACAAACACCAAACAATGAGAAGTCCCTAAGATTGCTGGGAGGAACACGAAGGCTAACACTTTCCAAAAGAGAAGCGCAGGATTTAAGCCCACGAGAGACCAGAATAAAAAGTGCATCAAGGTGATGTCTCCGTTTATGTAAAGATTGCAGACTTAATTTCTCTAAAGCATAAGCATAATTATATGAAATATGAGGAAAAAAAACGATAAAAACAGACGAACGCAAACTTCTGCTGGATGCGCTCAAGCTTATTGGCATCAGTCGAGGTGATGGAGTTCCAAACTACTGAGGCATATTCCAACTTGGACTTGACTAATGTAAAATATAGTACATACAGACTCTCCAGGGAAGAAACCCTGTACGTAATGGAGCGAATAAGGCCTAAAAACTTTATGCATCCAGAAAATATGTAATTAACATGTGTGTGAAAATGTAACTTTGAATCAAAGAAAACACCCAGGTCCTTAGTACTGCTGGTGCGTGTAATGATATCATGACAAAGCTGATACTCGTAGCTCAGAAAATTTGTTTTTCTGGTGTATGATACAACACGCGTTTTAGCAATATTAAGTTTCATGGAGGTAGCAGTGCACCAGTCACTTACGGAATTAATGTCAGATTGAGGTAAGAGGCAATCATGAGGAGAGTTAATAATGCGGATAATTTTTAGATCATCGGCAAGAATTAGAAATTTACAGTAGTTAAGGAGTCGCATGGGTCATTTATGAATACGTTGAAAAGAAAAGGCCCAGAACAGAGCCTTGCGGCACCCCGGACGTTACATGAAAAGGCAGGGAGAGAGTGCCAGAAACGCGAACTCGAGACTGTCTGTTGGCTAAGTAACTGCGAAACCAGCTAACATAAGCATCAGAGAATCCGAAGGAGCTTAATTTATGCAAGAGCATATTATGGGGGACGAGGTCAAAAGCATTAGACAGTTCAAAATAGACGGCATCAGCTTGACGCTGACAGCGGACAACAGGCGTCAAGAAGTCGAGAAACGTCACCAAATTGGTAACTGTAGATTTAGTTCTGGTAAAGCCAAGCTGGTTGGAATTAAATTAGCGAAATAAGAAACATGATCATGAATAATGAATTCAAATAATTTAGAGAAATTACTGAGAATAGAAATAGGCCTGTAGTTGCTCATATTAATTATTAATAATTCAATCCAATTCTTTATTATTTATGTGCCCAGTCAACAGCCGCAAGGCCAATTACAGACAGAGCACAGTGTAGATAAAAGTAATTACATTATAGACAAACACATTATAAAGTTAAAGACAGATTACAGGCAATAACTTGGGAAAACACAATAATGTAGAGAAGTAAACAAACAAACAAATGAAAATAATAATAATAATACTAATAATAATAATGTGAAAAATATAGAGAAGTACTTATGAAATGATTTATTACAAAAAACATAATGATAACCATAATATGAGAGCCATTGTAATTATTTTTTATTGCTAGTGGGGTGGAACTGAGTCCCTTGTACGTACTGAGACCACTTCTGGCCTATTGTACCAACCCCAGATGATAAGTAAGAGTGATTGTGGAGCAATTGGTGGAATGAAGATTGGCAGGGGAAACCGAAGTACTCGGGGAAAACCTGTCCCAGCGCCATTTTGTCCACCACAAATCCCACTTGACCAGACCCAGGTTCGAACCCGGGCCGCCGCGGTGGGTAGCCAGCTACTAACCGCTTGAACTAGGTAAATAATATTTCGTCTGATGGAGAATGTTAAAAATCCTTGCAAGTTTTTTTTGCGCGCTGGAATGCAGACATACACAGGAGTGTAGCTCTATAACAATACCACACGTCATAAATGGATTTCGAAACGCCCCAATAATCTCAATTAATAGAATTATATTTTGATACAGGATAACTGATAAATTCTTAAAATGTGACAGCTAAATGCGTGCATAAGAATGTTTCTAACGATAAAGGGTACAGATAAGAGAAGCCTTATCACCACTTTCATACTTTGTATTCTCCTGCGTACATGTTATATGTGAACTATAATCTTGTCACGTGACGTCTTCCGATAGAATCGCAGCGACTGTTACAAAGGGGACCTCATGACTTTCAGCACACCCTGAACTCCACACTCAGTGCAGAGAAGAACTCAACAATTTTAACATAAAAGATCAGTATTTTTATTATATCTCAAATATGGAATTAATTGCATTATACTCGTTCCCCACATGGCTCCTTTGGTTCCTCATGTTATTTTAACATGACTCATGACACCACCAGACCCAGGTTTATCATCATCATCATCATCATCATCATCATCATCAATCTGCTTTAATTATACATTCTTTCTTCAACGGATCACATTTATTTGCCTCAAAAAGAAACCTCTTTATATTGTCAAATCCGAAGTTTCATCTCAGGTGTCACAAGATTCCTCTAATTAACTGTGAAATTTTGAAGACTGTTTTTACAAGACACGGATTCCACTCATTACGAAATTACTATCTTCTGATCTGGCAGTAAATAATTCGACAGCGATGACTAAAAAAAGAAACACAATACGTTGAGGCAAAATACCAGTCTTTACGGTCGCACCAGAGCAAGCCAGGTTCCATGCCAGTGGTTTCTAAACTTTATAAAATGAATACCTCCCTCAATTTAGCAAAAATTTCGTCACGTCCTAACTTTATAAATTCCTTTGCGTGTTTTTTTTTTTAGTCTTTCATGTTTGAAATCAATATATTTTATTTTTAAATCAGTTACTCCGGTCTAGAAACCGAAATTAACAGCCGTGGGGATTCGTTGCGCTGACACGCGACACCCTCTATCCGTAAAAGTTGGCACTAAACTTCGCCGACAAGCGGCGATCGTTCTGTCGGTATAGTTCACTTACGGACTAAAATCACGGAGTTTGTACTAATATTTATTATGATTCTGCGAATGTACTGAATTAAAAAATATATATCTGAAATATAGGGAATTGTAATTAATTTGTTATGTATAATGTTCTCAGAATATCCCACTTACTTCTCGGGGAATGCGCTCCACACTTAGGAAACCACTGTTCTATGCAGTGGGCTAACTCCCTGTGAAAAATTAATTACTAAGCTAAGAACAGGCTTGTTGCGTCTGAGTATTGTAAGAATGTTGGGATTTAATATACACTATGAACCATACATTTTAAAAGAAATAGTACAGAAGGCGATTAAATGCTTCATTAAAATAAATCTCCAAAACATTAAATGAAAGAATCAATTTAAGTTTAAGGAGAAGAAGGATTCGAATCAAAAAAAGGAGTGTGCACATGAAAGGTTATATGACTTCTCGGGTTCTCCCCTGAGGCTATTTCAACGTGTGGGGTCCAGTCAACCAGCAAAGCCGCCTTAGTAATGGCTGCACAGCTAGTACTAATGAGCTTGCTTGTTTCCCCTCTCTGCCCCACATAAAAAACTTTTACCTTCATTCTTCACCGTGTTCTCTCATTGGCTGATCCTGATATGATCATTACGTGTTCCTTTTACCTATCTGTTTCACAACTTGCTGTAAGAAGATATTCAATTATTTGTGACATCGTGGACCAACGAGTAGAGGAACCAAAGCAAAATTATCTTCTACAGCACAAGCGTGGATTCGACCGAACTCTCGGAGTTTGCTGAAGTAGTTTCAATTTTCACCGTTAGATGGTAACGCTTGGGTTGTTCGAAAGTTGGTCACACATGTAGGTGAATGTGTTAAGCAGGCTGGAAACGGAGGAACATATCTTCTGTGCGAGGACCAAAGAGAAACAACAATGGACGTTTTATCTGAAGACAGCAATAAAGAAAGCCCAGAGTCAGTTACAGAGCTCTGAAGGCTAGAAGAAGAAAGATTTGTGCAAGGAGTGTGTTACTTCATAAACAAGACTTAAAATTATTTAAAAAAGAAAAGAAGTACGTGTATATTACAAAATATTAAGAGTATATTCTTAGAGTTAATTTAAGAGAGATGTTCAAAAATAGCGGGGTGACCGCTATGATAGAATAAGATGTTTATAAGAATGTGCTACATAAGGCCAAATGGGCATTGCCTAGGCCTTCTTTGTATGTAAATGATTTTAAAATAAATAAGAAAGCTGACCACGCAGATCGAAATCAATTACTAAATACTGTGACGTAGGGGTAGGGGTCCTCCGTTGCGCAACATGTCACAATACCAATACCGGTTCAGAAGAAAACAGCACGATAAGTACCTGTATAGTACATACGTCCTTTCCTTTAATAGCTCAGTAACTCTAAAATAAGTTCACAAGATCTCTTTATGTAGGTAATTTAATTGCCATAAAAAACACCAAAATTTTTCCTAAGAATCGTTAAGATATCGGCGTTTGCAATGACCATGATGTTTTGTTATCGTCCAGTGTTATTTCTTTAGTTTGAATGTTGGGTTTTGAAGTCCAACTGGGTCCCTTCGGCACGGCGACCACCAATTGGCCTATTGTATCTGCCCCAGATGAGTATGAGGACGGAGAATTTGGTGGAATGAAGATTGACAGGGGAAACCGAAGTACTCGGAGAAAACCTGCCTAGTGCCACTCTGTCCACCACAAATCCCACATGACCTGACCGGGCACGAACTCGGGCCACAGCGGTAGGAAGCCAGGGATTAACCGCTTGAGCTATGGTACGACAACTGTCCAGTGTTGCCTTGGTGGAAAAGCTTTTGGTTTTTATTCCAGAGGTACCTACTTCAAATCTCGGCCGGGACACCGACTATTCTGATTTATATTTTTTTTCTGTGTTTTCCTGAGTTCCTGCAGGTAATTAAAATTCCAATTAACTGAAAACGGTTTGGTCGTCAACGTAACAATATTTCGTTAAATAAAAATAAATGAATAAACTCTTTTTCCGTTAATTATGATACAGAACAGGATGCATACAACGAAGGTGCCTTAAACGAAGCTACGGCCGCTTGTTCCCACTTCTCTTCCAATTTGTTAATCATTTGCCATCTTCTTGTCCGAGTTTGAATTACCAAAATCTTTAAAAAAACTGAAAAATCTGCTTTGAGAAGTATTTCATGTGTAACTTCTTCCATAAATCTCAAGTCTGGACGACCGTAAGTTACTCGCAGGCTTCCCAGCACGGTAACACGCATTCGATCTCATTTCATGTCACATGGTATTTGTGGTGAGCAAAGTGGTATTGTGGCAGGTTTCCCTACTTATTCTCATTCTACCAGCTGCTACAAATGTTAAGAGCGTCGTTAAATAACGAAAAAAAAAGAAGTCTGAACAGTTCAGAAAAACGCTCATTCTAACTAACTAACTAACTAACTAACTCAGTAACTTAATTGAGGTGAGCCCTTATTGAGAAGTAGCCACTTGTGCAGTTACAAAAAATAAAATATTATGGAAATCAAAGGTCCATTACCGTTTTTAAAAGAGCCTTCCAATGGGCCAAATCCTGAGCCAGATTAGTCTAGTCCCGACCACCCCACCTTATTTATCCAAGATCCATCTTAATAAAAACGTCTATGTATAACACAGTCCGTCAATAATGTAACAAAATGTTCCTTCTTATTCCTTCACTTTCATCATTCAGCACATGTTGGAATCTGCTACAGTGCTCTGATATGCGCTATATCAGAGCAGTGTAGCAGTTTCGATATATTAAGACACCTGAAGATGGCCATTTAGGGCCGAAACATGTTATGTTGAAAGATAAAATTGAGGGAATAAAAAGGAACAATTTGTTACATTATTGACGGACTGTGTTATACATACGTGTAGAAGATTTTATTATAGTTTGCAACAGGATGCTTAAATACAGACTCCATCTTAATATTATCTTCCTACCTACTTACAGTGGCTCAGTCTTGAACCAAAGTAACACAGTCTTAACCCTCTAAAGAGAAAGTAAACTTACTTTGTTACAGGTGCAGGGAGGATGTAAGTTCATCTTATATCGACGCCAAACTGAAGATAATATCGGGGATTAATGAATACAGACAGCTCGCAGTTAGCTCATGCATCAGAGATGATCATATCCCTGTTAGTCTCTCGATGGTCAAGTGTGGTTACTTCGGGTCAATGAGAAAGCAAATCACCTGCCAACATGAAGACATTGCTCGCGCACCTGCATGAGGCCTCGGTGTTGATTTTACGGTTAGCACATCAGCCTCTAATCAGAAGGATCCACATTCGTGACCCGGTCCTTGTGTGTAATGTCGCCCATGTTTTCTGTACCCTCACTTTCGTTTTCATCATTTGATTTATTCTAGTTAAAATTAAACTGGAATGATGCTATTAAATACCTCAACAAGAAATAATTTAAAATGTCAGCTCTTCGCCAAATATTGTTATGATGACCAAACTAAGGAGGATGATATGCTCGTGTATGTAGCACGCATGGCTATAAAGATATATACTTAGCAAATTTGGGCAGCAAAATCTGAAGGAACTTGGAAGATTTAGGCAACTTGAAAAAATTTAGCGTAGGTGACAAGATAATAACAAGAAGTTCTTGGAAGAACTAATCACCTACTTTCCTTTAATATGATACGGACAACATAGAAAACGACGCCTCCAAAAATTCTTCTTTGCCGCTTGAACATCTTTGTCGAGTTGTTACCTAGCAACGATAGGGGAATACGCAGACAGACACACATACAAACGCATCCAACAATTCTTCTACTGTTGCCACCCAGTCGTTGCCTAGCAATGGAAGGAAGGATAGACTTTACCGAGACGTTGCCTAACAACGATCTGTGGGATACACATAGAGAAACACAGACTGATGGGAGGGATTTATGGAGAACGCCGTTGAGATGGGCTCAGGCGTTATCATATACATACTGAGTTCCATTAAGATTGTTCCAGACATTCAAAAGTTAATGGCCGGTCATAGCAGCGGCGCGGTCTAAGACATGAACTGTTTTCGTTCGCTCGGACGCTGGGATCGTGGGTTCGAATCCCACTCCAGACGTGGGTGTTTGGTGTGAGTATGTGTTTATTCCGTGTTTGTGTTATCCTGTGATTAGGTAGCTACCTTGCGACGGGCTGATCGCTCGTCCAAGGAGTCCTACTGTCTGTGAAGAATGATTACGGAACTGAATAAGGGGTCAGGGCCCTGAATTGCCTGGAAGAGCCATTGTAAAAAAAAAAAATTAATAAGGGGAAATGCACAGAAACACAGAATGGTGATCGCCTACGCCTGCTTTTATTTTATCCAGATAAAGAAAGTAGGCAAAATATGGATCTTGAAGAGGGAATGGAAGTGTGAACTGGATTCATCTGGCTCAGGATAGGCGCTAGTGGCGGGCTATTGTGAGGACGGTAACGAAATTTCAGATTCCATGAAATGACAATAATTTCTTAAGTAGATGAGCGACTGTCAGCTTCTGAAGATGGTTACAGCACTGTTTAGTTAGTACGAATTGTATGACAGGAAAATCAGGGTTCGAGTCTCAGTCACCACTTCCAGTTCGAAACTAGAGCCCCCAGAGTCTAGTGTTCAGTGGGTCGAGGAGACTGTTTCCTTGGGATTTAAGCGACAGGGGCACGACCATCTAGAGATTAAGAATGCTTGGAGCTATACTTCCATTTCCCCATACCTCAGAACCAGATGGTGCATAATTAAGCAGAAGGACGGCTTCATCTGTATGTTTAACAAAACTGAAACATACCCAGGTATATTTTGTACATTATATCCAAAAGTGCCACTTTCTTTTTGAGAAAATAAAAATAGGTTTATATCTATGGGCAATTTGCTTTAATTTGTAAGTCGAAAGGCATCCTTTATCAATGAAGATATTATACTGCAAAAACGGTAACAGTGAAATATCCCTGCACTTTACTAATTAAGCAATACTCCATGAAGACTTATGGGGGAGTAGAAGTATAGCTCCACCAATTCTGACTTGGGCACTAGATGGAACTGAGTGGTCAGTTCCACACTCTAACAGCTTTACTTTCAAGAAAAGAACCCACAGTACTCATTTTATAGAAGTTTTGTCAATCCCAGACGCTTTGGAAAGAAAAAATCATTTGATCCTGATGAGAAATGAACCCCGGCCTTCAAGCCCGTAGCCCAGGCATTATACTGACTTAGCTGTTCCGGCCACATTCTACTGCAGAAACATCTCCAAAATAACTGAGATCTATCGATGTTAGGAACATTCAGAATTCGTTCGTAATTAATTCTGCACTTTGTTTCTTCTGTTGCGTCACGTGGTATTTACACGTACCTGAGGAGCTATCTGAATATATTTCAAGACATGGCTGTACAGGACGACAGAATGTGTTGCTGCATGATGCATGGTTTATTTAAGTTGGTTATTTAACGATGCTGTCAGTAACGAGACTGCGCAACGCTGATGACAGGATGATTAATGAACGTGGAGCAGCTGGTGGAAAGAAAATTCGCAGAGGAAAATGATGGACTACAAGAAAACCCGTCCCGGTGTACGAACCTCATGTTAATTAATTATAAGTTTTCATGAAACCAGCAGAAGTCGGGATAGCTTAGTAGGTAAATATAGCGACGGACTACGGGCTGGACATCCTGGGTTGGATTCCCGGGAGACGCAAGCATTTTTTTTCTCCTCCACAGCGACCAGACCGACTCTGGGGCCCACCCAGCCTCATGTCCAATGGGCACCGGGGTAAAGCGGCAGAGGCGTGAAACTGACCATTCACCTCCATCTAGTGCCGAGGTGAAGAATGATGGAGTTATACCTCCACTCCCCCATAAGTCTTCATGACATAGTGCTTAACTAATTAAGCACAGGGACAACTTTGTCTTCACACGTAACCAGCGCGCAGGCCCAGAAAATTTTACGTTCAACGATGGACTATTCCTTAAACTTGATTTCAAAACTTTTATTTTCTAGCCTTCGTTGCTTATGTTGAGAATTAAAGCTGCAGCGTAGTTGGTTGAGGGAATATACCACAATCTTGGAGGTCGTGGGTTCGAGTCCCGAAGAGACATTGAGTTTTTTAATTGGCTTAATGCTTTCAGCTGCACTATGGCCCTGTGGACGACTCAACCTCTAATAGAAATGAGTACCAGAAATCTTTCCCGGGGTAAAGGACGGCCGGCGCGTAAGGCTGACAACCTTACCGCCATATGTGTGCCGATTGTCTAGATAATGTAGGAGCCTCGACGTCTCACAACTCTATGGGCCTCCATGGCCTGTTACGGGGATATCACCTATATTTACAGAAAAGTGAATACTATTCTCTGAATATTGTCTTTCAATAATAAGAAAAATTTGACCTCACATCATCTCTAAGCTTACATCTGATGATGACTATTTCACTTTTCATTTAAAGCTGAAATATATAAAATAACCATAAACTGAAAAATATAGGATACATTTCTTTCATAAGATTTACGACAAACATATGCTACAATAAGAGGAGTCCAGACCGGCTCTGTGGCCCGCCCGACCTCCTATCCATTGGGTACCTGGATGTAACGCGGCCGGGGCGTGAAGCTAACTACTCACCTCCAACTAGTGCCGAGGTCAAGAAATGGTGGATCTATACATCCACTTCCCCATACGTTTTCATGGCTTAGTGCTTAATTAGTTAAGCATAGGGACAACTTTATGCGACATGCTAACAACTTTGCTCTTTGTATGTGAACTACTGTTATCTCTCAGAGCTCTGACTGTATTAAGAATAGAGTACCCTTCTACATAGGTGATTAACAAGTGACTCGAAGTAAAATCGTGAGGTGGGTTTCTTGTTAGGAAACAAACCATCACTGTCAACTACAGAGCAAATTACTATTTAATGCCTGTTCGTAGTGATGAGGTTGGCCACTCAGCGACTCGTTATCATGCCGCATGCTAATGCGAGGCTACTGTCAGGTGCTGCCGCCTGCCTGCAGGAATCCGAAGCCAGCTCCACACGAAGTTCAATAACTAACGGAGTGAGGGGTTCTCAACTTTGCGACATCGCGACTCCCAACAGAGGTATAGTTGTACCTGTGCTTAGCTAATTAAGCACCACGTCATGAAGACGTATTGGCGGAGTGGAGGTATAGCTCAACCATTCTTAACCTCTGCACAGCTTCTCACACCTGTCGCTTTACCCCATGGGAAACAGTACCAGGAAACCACTGAACAGGAGGCTGGGTAGGCCTCAGAGCTCGTCTGAACACTATGACGTATAGAACTTATCTTGCGCCTGCCGGTAATTGAACCCTGATTCTTCGGTCGCCCAACTCTTGATCCAGCCGCTATACCGACTGAGCTACGTCGCGATCCAATAATATACGAATTCATGTGAATATTATCTGTGCAGTCAGGAAAAGTGCAGTTTTGCAGTGTTGCAGGCCCCTGCCAGGCTGTACGGTGACAGCAGGAACCTAAATAGCTTTACAGCCTCTCTACACCTGCAGTAAGCTATAAAATGTTCTTGTACAGTAATGAAAAGTGCAGTTCTGCACACTGTTGAAGGCCCCTGCCGGGCCGTAGGGTGGCAGCAGGAACCTAAATAGCTTTACAGCCTCTCTATACCTACAGTAAGCTATAGAATGTTCCTGTACAGTCACGGAAAGTGCAGTTCTGCACACTGTTGCAGGTCCCTATCAGACTGTACGGTGACAGCAGGAACCTAAATAGCTTTACAGCCTCTCTACACCTACAGTAAGCTATAGAATGTTCCTGTGCAGTCACGAAAAGTGCAGTTGTGCACACTGTTGCAGGTCCCTATCAGACTGCACGGTGGCAGCAGGAACGTAAATAGCTTTACAGCTTCTCTGCACCTACAGTAAGCTATAGAATGTTCCTGTACAGTCACGAAAAGTGCAGTTGTGCACACTGTTGCAGGTCCCTATCAGACTGTACGGTGACAGCAGGAACCTAAATAGCTTTACAGCTTCTCTGCACCTACAGTAGGCTATAGAATGTTCCTGTACAGTCACGAAAAGTGCAGTTCTGGACATTGTTGCAGGTCCCTATCAGGCTGTACGGTGGCAGCAGGTACCTAAATAGCTTTACAGCCTCTCCACACCTACACTAAGATATAATGTTCTTTTACAGTCACGAAAATGCAGCTTTGCAAAATGTCCACTTGAATTCATAGACGGAAGTTACTAAAGATAGGACACAGTCTTCTGTACTGAGCCTGGACCGACAGAGGCCTTGAGTATATTGTATATACTTTCATATAATAACATGTTAAATCTAAATATATTACACATTTTGCGTTTTAAAAGATAGACCGGTCCTCTCGTCTGAGAGGGCGCCCCACATCAATGAAACCGTAACTGTCTGACAGAAATAAAAATCTGGTCTTATGTCCCAAATTGGTGCTGGACACCAAGATAGATTGGCTGACTGACTTTGACTTTGACTTGATTAAAAGAGAACCTTGAGAGGAGTCACTTGTGAGAGTGTCGCCGGTCAGTAAGGACGTGAACACGGAAGCTGAGGAAGTTCCAGAGTTGGAAGCCGTTACCAGGTGACAACCGGTGAGGATACAGCAGAATTAGAAAGCTTCCCACGTTCTGTAGCGAATTATAGATTTTATGAATTAGTGATTGTTTTGTAGTTACTCGTAGTTACAATCTGTAAGGTTTCAATAAACCCAATTACCAATCCAAACCCCTTATATAGTCACATTCAATCATGTGAAAATATGAGTGATTAAATTCCTAAAAAAACTAACTTCCTTGCTCTGAAATCAGTCAATGACTAAGCAACGGGGTCTCCCGTTCGACGAGAGGGGGGATCAGCCTTTCAATGTAGGCGCTCTGAGCAGAGCAGAGCATTGGACCGCCATCTGTTTCGATCATTCACCTAAAACATCGGCTCGAACCGATGAGAAAATACTTATTGTAGCATATAACAGGAGTGAGCAGAGCAACGGACCGGAGAGTGTAAAGCCCGAAAGAAGTTTTCAGCGTTCAAGAACGCAATAAATGTCTTGTAGTGAAAGGAAATTAGGCGATTAGTTCTTCTCAGAACTTCTTGTTTCCTCTAGTTTTAAGAGCACGTGTAATACACACTAAACCGAGAGGCTGTATTGATTCCCATAACGGACATCGTACATAGCCAATTAAGAACAAGGTAGGCCTAGTGTCCGTGTCTTGAGGCCTGACCGCTCTCAGCAGAATGACCAATGGATTTGGTCGAGTCCACTGACAGGGATAAGGTTTGTGGGTGTGCCTTTGGTACAGTACGTCACCCTCCGACTCGCCCGAAATGCAGCTGCAACCACTGCCTTCCTACTTCATGCAAGGTTCTTCATCACACACAACCCAGAAGCCAGGCCCAAGAACACGGCCTGTGTGCGCACAGCCTAAAAGAGTAGGAAGCTTAAGAAGCTGGTAGGGAGAGGAAATTGGAGTTATTAGAAATAAGTTGAAGAGGTAATTGTACTTGCCTAATAACATTACTTTTTGTACCTCCGGTGTTGCCGTTCTTAAACTGTTAGTTTGAATGCGAGCGACTGCCCCCTTCTCCAGCAACTTCACTCCAATAAAAAAAAAAGAGTTGCTAATTTTAGCCGTCGCTCAACGTACGCGGTAACACTGCTGCTGTTTACAGCCCGAGGTAGGGCGGAAGGTCCAAATAATTACCACTTTAAATTATTTTCACAGCAAGTCCTCTTCTTTCTTCCTGATGCTGTGCTTAGAAGATGCGACACTGTCAAAGTATGGACCTAATTTTTATCTTTAGAGCCGGGATAGTTAATTCTGTGTAGCGAGGGGTTATGGGCAGGACGGCTGAGGAATTGCACTTCGATTCTAGGCGGGAGCAGGAAACTTCTATCTTCTCCTCAAAGTTCAGACCCCATCTGGGGCTTTCTTAGCCTCCTATACAATGGGCATCATGGGCTGTTTTCTCGGGGATAAAGCCGCTGGGGCGTGAAGCTGACCACTTACATACATCTAGTGCCGAGGTTAACATAACGTTGATCTATACCTCCACTTCCACATTTGCCTTAGTGGCTTGCTGCTTCATCAAAATGATAACTTTACCTTTAGCTTACTGCCAGTAACTGAGATAGAGATAAAGTTGAATAGGATGAGATTGGAGAGGTAAGCAGTACTTACGGGAGATATGATAAATTTGTACTGAAAACTGGTCGGAAATCCTGTAGTGAATAGTGTGTATTCCCCCAAGGATTGCCGACCAATTTTCAGTACAAATTTCTTGTGTCTCTAGTGTTCTAGTCAATAGACCACTAGAGTGACGGAGGCATAATGCAAGGATAATATTAAAATATTCAGACCATGCAGAAATAGGACATAAGGGTGTGAAATGGTTTTATCTGGTTCAGAACAGGGGTCAGTGGAAGGCTCCGGTGAACATGGCTATGGAAACCATCAGGAAACCATTTTACCAGCTGAGCCACAATTATCTTATTAATATGGGCTTTGTTTCTTCGAGTTAGTACGATTGTATAAGTATGTGGGATGAAGGGAAAGAGAGAAATCCCTGACAGGTATCGAACTCCGATTCTTCAGTGTTTTAATCGTATCCCAGTCGTTATTTCGACTGAAATGTCTCTGATCCTGTTTCTTATCAGTAGGCTCACAAAACAAGACGGCATTTTTGCCCCATTTAACTCCATTATCAGTGCAGAGTTAATTGCTTATTGGGCTATTTCCGCAGGATGTCAGCAAGAAATCGAGTGACGTCAACAGATACAATGAAGAAGAATTCGCGATTTCTCGACGGTGTAGCTGCTTACAGTGCCTCATGAGGTACTGGGGCGCACGTCCGCCCCTCCCCTTGAAGAAACCCTGGCTCAAGAATCCACTCGCACGTCATTTAGTCGTTTCCAGTAGCTTTTTTAATTACTGCTTCCCCCTGCCATACAGCATTTCGTTTCTACGTATAATTGCATCCCTTACGCTCTGCTACTTGTTAAAGTGGAGCCTATGGGTGGACGGAAACGCAATCTGATGTCATTACTCGGTACCATATTTTACTATTCTATAAGCTTAAAATAATTAATTAACTAGCTAACTAACCATTCTACAAGCCTAAATTATTAACTAACTGGCTAACTAACCATTCTACAAGCTTAAATTATTAACTAGTTAGTTAGTAAGTTATTGGAGAGGGTGGGTTTCCTCATGCACTTAGACCAGTATTGGTCCCTTGTGCTTCCCTCTATGATATTCTTCTACCAGTCTTTATACCCTACCGATAATGGTGCGTACCATCAGTCCCGCCGAGCAAGCGAGTTCGGCCTCCACTTGCTTGGTTGTGTCTATAATGCTTCCTCCATCTATTAGAGGCGTTAGGGACTACTGTTGGGCGGGAAACGTCCTTTGAATTTGGCTCAGTGACCTCCTTTGGAGATATGAGTTTCTTTTACGTACCGTAAAGCTACGACACGGGACACACGGCTTAAAGTCCCCCCCGGAGGACTTGTTCCCTGAATTTTTCCGCCCTTAAAAATTCGACGACCTCCGCCAGGTTTGAACCTGCGTACCACGAGTCATGAGGTGGGAACGTTACCTCTAGACTACGGAGGCCGCAAATTATTAACTAACTGGCTAACTAACCATTCTACAAGCTTAAAGTATTAAATAACTAACCATTCTACAAGATTAAAATTATCAACTAACTGACTAACTAACCATTCAACAAGCTTAAAATTATAATCAACCAACCACCTTCATGGGGCCGAGTCCTTCTTCAGAAACCAACAATCGCTCAGCAACTCAAAAACTTCCCAAATGTTTATTGGATTCGAAAGTTCTCTATCGTTTTAACAAGAGCCCACCAATGGTATCTATGCTGAGCCAGATGAATCCAGTCTGTACCTCCATATTTTTCTCTAAGATCCACTTTAATATTATCCTTTTGTATTACGTATATATCTTCCTAGCAGTCTTTTTCTTTCTGGCTTTCCCAGCAAAACCCTATATATCTCGCATGCTTGCTACATACCCAGCCCACCTCATACTCCTTGAGTTTAAAATTATTAAATTTCTCATACAGACCTCCGTCTATACGAGGTCCACATGTCTGCTATGGCCAATGTTTTAAACCGTGGTGAACAAATCTTCACATCTAAACAGTTAACAGTTATTTTGCGTTGGGTCTGGTGTTCTTACACCGGTAGCTATGGAAGTAAACTAACTGACTAAACAATATTCTTCTACCACGAAGATGGAGGCAGTACGTTCTTACGAAATATCAATGAACGTACAACAGACTACACAGTCTCACATCCCGGACGATAGTAGACCTACTTGTCATTGTGTATTATATAATTTAAGTTAAGCATACTCTTATGTTTTCGCTATTAATCCTTTAAATTTCAGTGGTCACTACATGTACCACCTACTTTAACACATCAGAACTCTCCGTTCTGCCAACAGAGTGAATCTGTATGTTCTCACAAAAAACAGCCACTGTTTCCCTAAACATCACTAACCGGTTTAGCTTTGTAGTTGAGACGTAATGTGTTTCCTGTGAGGTACGAACTAAAATTTTATATATTATTTATAAATTCAATCATTAAAAGTTAAAGCACCATAGCTTATTCGAAAGATCAAGATACCACATTATTACCATGGCTTACTGTATTTCGTTCTGCTTTTTGTAGAGCTACTGCAGCGGAGATGTCCTGTGAGACAAAATCAACTACAGGCAGAAGGGAAGAAAATCAAAAAGTCAATAGAAAGTCCGTCTAGTGTAACAATTTCTAGGTCACTTCTTTATCACTTCTGCCCTACATGTTTCGGTTTAATACAACCATCATCAGAGGCACATATTACAATCATGAAAACACTGTCGTTGTTTAAGATGTACACAGTTATGTTTGCTGCGTAGACGCTGCTATAATATGTCGACGTGTAAAAGCACAACACTTGCTAGGATTGTTGAATGCACTATCAATTCTCACATTCCATCCGAAACTGCCCTCAAGTTAAAACGCCAATGTTAAAATATTTAAAAATTTAAAACATTTGATGTAAAATGTTAAGCTCCTCCTTGTTAATTCATCCCGAAGATGGGAGATGTCAGCTTGAGGTTGTATGGCTTATGGTTAGATGTTTCCAATGTGCTGTGTGTTGTGTACTACAATTCAAGAAAATCAATTTCGTCTTTTTTTTATTAAAAGTACCAAATATCTAACCGACTCCATGGAGCTGAGCCCTTCTTCAAAAGAACTCTTAGGTGTCATTTCATTGTGACTTTGCCCTGCATTCTGGTGACAAGACACCAACACACGCTTAGTTTTCCCTGCGTCTACTTCTAGACTAACTTCATTAATAGAGTCAGTTGCAGTTTTGTGTTTTTATTTATGGTATAATACATTATCTCCCAGTAAATTTACATAATCAGCATAGACCAGCAGCTGATGTGTCCCATTTGATTTCAGTCTCACGTCGTTTTCCTGGATTTTCCTGATGGCGTGTTCTAAATGAAAGTTGAAAAGCAGTTTCGATAAAGCATCTCCTTATTTTAGCCCATTTTGAATAGGAAAATTATCAGACAAATGTTTACCTATACGGACTTTACTCTATGTTTTATTTAAACCATTTTAATCAGCCTAACTAGTTTCAAGTGTATCAGAATGTTGTACAATACTTCCTCCTAACTGAATCATATGGTTTCTTGAAGTCTAAGAATAGAAAATACCAACACTAAACAAATTCTCTTTCTTGCCCGACAAAGCTTGTCGACAATTCATTTCACCACATTAACTGTAAAGTGACGTAGGATCATAGAGCCGAAGTGTTCACTGGTTATGGATTAGATGAGCAGGGTTTGATTCCCGGCAAAACTGGAATTTCTCTTTTCCGTCTGGAGTCCACACCATCTTCCCGCATAATGAGTATTCGGGACCTTTTTTTGGGGGGGGGATACAGCGGCCGAAGGTAGAAGCTTCTCGCTCTCTTCTATTCATTTGTTCTTTTGTGCGTAGTGTTTATGACGCCCCCGTTATCGCAGAATGTAGGCCAATAGCGTCGGAGCTTCATGTAATTTCGAGCTTAAGCATCATTACGAAACTTAAGCTTACACGTGTCAACCCACCCAGCTAATTATGTTCCTTGTTAGAGAATGGACTCAATGAGCAAGGGCGCAGCCCGGATATTTTCCTGGAGGGTGGGGCGGTGAGGGCTGAAGATTTACTTGTAAATCCATATTTAAGCCGTTTAAGACTACTTTCTTCCCCCCAAACCTTTTAATATTAGATTAAAATCATTTAATTCTTTTTATAATATTACAATATATTTCCTCATGTCCTTAAATGTTTATTTTTTTTCCTTAATTCTGGGGAAAGGCAGATATCTAGTTCCCCCCCCCCTCCATTCAGCGTCCATGCAGTACAGTAGGCTTCATACTTAGGCCTGATAATGTAAGTACAAACAGGACCCACGAACTTTTGTTTCTAACAGAAAATGACACAATGGGATGTGTCCAACAAACGTGTGAGCTTGATAATACGCCCTTGTCACAAAACTTCAGGCTTCCCTTCCTTCGGTGTATCAGTATTGTTTTAATTTAATATTTTCAGCGCTCTCTGTTTAGTATATTAACATTCAGATAGTCCAAGAATGTAATAGTGTACGTTCCAACAGCTTCAACATACACACACAAAAAGAACAAACTTGAATCAAAAGTACTTACACTGATGGGGAATAATATTTGTGTCGATTTATTATCATTTTTCTAATTACATCAGCGATAAATCGTTCTGAACTAATGATACCGATAAAAGAAAGGTAAGTCTACATTCATCGCAGGCCGTGGTTGTTACAGTGTCAGGACGCTTAAGTATAGAACTTAATGATAAGGCGAGGAACGTCTTTGTTTGATCAGGCAAATCACGACGAAAAGAGAAAAACAAAAAACGGACCACACACGTTGAGAAATCTGTAACGAACATTCTCATTGGTTCGTAATACGTCAAATATTAGTCACGCCCCATTTTATCCGTAGGCGTATACGAAGGTATGGGATTGGTCAGTACATATATCCCACTGTTGCTCTCTCCGAGCTGCGCTACCCCTCTACAAATCACTTCTCTCCCTCCCCCCACCATTTTCTCCCCCTTTTTGTACATTTTCGTCTCACTTTTCCAGAGAGCGTTGAAGCGTTACTTATCTTGAACCAACAAATCAACGACGTCAAATAAAACGTTTCTTCAACATCATTTTCATTATTTGAAATTAAATAGATATCGCTTCCCTACATTGTGAAGACGGTGTACGACATGACGGCAGATGTCCGGTTTATTCAATACTGAAGATATTCTGGGATGTAACGCCGTGTAGTCCGCCAGAAATCTACCGACAATTCGGAGGAAGGTTGGTAAAAGTCAATCCGACTACAAAGCATCACATTCCAGAAGATGATGATGCATGTATCTTTCATAGTCACAGTTGTGAAAATGTGATATTCTTAGAATATAAAGTAGGCTTATTACGTTGTGTGAATTATGGGACAAGAAATATTTACCTACATTAACTGAATTTTCCTGAAGTACTTAATTCCGAAAAACTCAGAGATGAAAAAGTAGACCTGTTAAACGTGAAAGCTGTTATGAATTGAAGATTCTACTTGAAGAGTTCTATTTTTGGAATAAAACTGTGTGAAGCCCGTTGAAAGTGGACACACGTTCGTCGGAACAAGTTATCTCCATCTTCAAGGTTGAAGATTAGAGCTAAGCTAAGAAAGAATCCAGCTTGGAGCAGACAGAAAGCAAGGCTTTGCTTGCTGCCAGCTTCATGTTATTTTCTTCTTTGTCGTACTCTTCTCTTCAAGTCTGAAGATATTCCTACGAAACGTCGGTTGACTTTCAACGGACTACACGGCGTTTTATTCCAGAAGATTGAACTCTTCATAATCACCGCTGTGAGAATTTCAGATCCCACAAGGCGCCTATATTTTCAGAATTATGGGCTTGTAATCCTTAACAGGCCTGCACACATACGTGAACTGCCTCAAAATGTGAGCCTACGAGTCTATTCCTTGTCCCCATTCCTATGAGTGCAACCTGGGATGTGATCCAGTGTTAATAATATTAAAAGCAATGTACAGGCTACAAGAACTCCCGTTGTGATTAAACTACCGTTGCAGTGTGCTGACAGATTTTCTTTGTTACATCATTACGTAATTCTGTTTAGAACCTGTTTTGTACCAACTATAGTGAACGACGTTGTCCTTATCAGCGCCATCACCATTGCGCCTACAGTTATTTTAGTAACGGATTTGCTCTAGCTATTAATAAGCTTAACTACACATCTCCACGCTGTCTATACCGGCTCTGGGGTCCACTCAACCTCCTATCCAATGGGTACCGGGGGTAAAGCTGACCACTCACCTCCATCTAGTGCCGAGGTCAAGAAAATGTGGATCTATACATCCAGTTCCTCATACGCCTTCATGGTGTAGTGCTTAGTTAGTTAAGCACAGTAGAAATTTTACCTTACCTTATGAATACCGTATAAATCTGTGTTATGCTACATTAATAAAGTTATGATCCGAACATTAATGAGAACAGCGCTACAGGGCAAATTTCAATTGAGGCTTCTTTCAAAATAAATTACATTAATATTACCAGTGTATTAGCCCTTATTATAAATAATTAAGCCTACCTTTAGACATGTGTCATCAAGTAGAAAAACGTGTTTTGTTATTGTGGGCCGAAAAATATTGGACTATTTTTTTCGTCGTATGACGACTAAGACCGCTGTAGATATAATGGGCTACGCATAAGTTTTGATTTACAGCCGTGATGATATCTGTGAATGTTTCTGGTGATGTAAGTACACGTAGTTCCATCATATTGTCCCTAGTGGGGGAAATCGAGGCTTAATTTTCTATATTTCTTCATGGTCTGATCTCTTGCATATTTTTTAAACCACCAAATGCCCAAATTAACATTTCTAAACACTTTCCACTAAAGCTGTCATGTCTGAATAGTGATAATTTGGAACATAGGACAAATCTTACACTCACATGTATATTGTGTCGCTTAAAATATGTACAATATAGGCCTATGTCATTGAACCAGAGGAGCCGACAGTAGGAAACAGCCATTAGTTCTGAATACAAGAAGAATGAGACGTGAGTGCAGTGCGCGGCCGTCCCTAGCTGCTTGTAGGAAGTTTCTATCAATATTATCAATATGCCTTTGAAAGCAATATCCCAGGCGACCTTCCTCCTCGCGCAGGGGATGCCCCACCTTCCCCTACGGGGTAAATTCGCTGTTTCATGATTATTTAATTTCCTGGCTCGACGCTCCAAATCCTCAACGAAATTTGGTAGGTTTTTGTATTACATATTTAGTACTAACAGTTCCCATACATTGCTTCTATAGCTATTTATTTATGCTTCGTGGCGAATTTAAGTAGGCCGTATAGTACCACTAAATAATGTAATATAGGTCTATAATTTTTCTATACTGCAAATGGATAGATTTGGACTCTTCTGTAATATGCGTGGTTTGATGTTCTCATAGCAGTGACTAACAAGATTAGCCACAAGCCTACACAACTCTGTGCTGACGCCTCCCCCCATTGGGACGATTCACCAAGAAGGAGCCTGAATAATATTTTACTTGAACGTTTTTTAATTTTTTAACTTTAAATTTTAACGTTGACGACTCGGTTTTGAGGGTGGTCTTTTAGATGCAAGTGCTATACCTGCATTCAAGATACTGGGAAGTGTTGTGCTTTACACTCCGTTATATGTAATAGTTTCCACGAATAATTACATATTGTGAATGTTGAGCTGTGCCAGTGTTTTCATGGTTTGTTGTAAGTGCCTCTGAAGATGGTTCCTTGGAACCGAAACATGTAAGGCAGATGAGATAATTAAGTGATCAAAATATATATTGTTGCACTTGACGGAAAATCTATTGACAATTAAGATTAGGCTGTTTACATTTCACCGAAACTTCCATACACTTCTACCAGGCTTCACGTTGTAATATTTCAGAAGTTAGCGTTCTCATATATTCTTATATATAATGGTGAGAACCTCAAGTCACGTAAATTATTTCAAACGCTGAATAGTGAATCCGTAACTTATTGATCGCTCTTGTCTTCATGATGCATATGTGGTCAGTTTGTGAGTCGCTAATGAAAATTAACTTCATGCAAATTTATTGCATAATTTTCTCATTGATCAGATAAAAGCAGAGTGGAAGTTCGTTGAATATGGCCTGCTGTGTCTGATCTATAGATCTCTACCAGGCAGTAAAACTGTACACTGATGCGGCAAGCAAAGAGAACGGGAATTATAGTTATCAGCTTTTTACATAAAGGATAAATAATTTTCATTTTAATTATTCCCAGTACGTGGATCTATACATCCACTCCCCCTATACGTCTTCACAGCGTAGTGCTTAATTAGTTAAGCACAACTTTGTTTTAATCTCTTAAAGAGATTTCTACTGTTTGCCTTTGAATACAGAAACAACTTATCCAGTTTACGAGGCATGTAGTTTATTGGACAGTAATAGAGAGTGGGTTCAGTTTAGCTGCCGTCCTGTGATCCTAAACACGGCATAATTACTAGGCCTGCACCTGCAAGGCACACGTAATAACAGCCTTGCGCTGCGGATTATATTGTTACACCGTACATTCCCCGATATAAGGTGGCCTAGTATTCTTCCAATGATAGAATCAGACTAATTTCGATGTGTCATTTAGTTCTGGGGGTTTTAACCACAAAGAACTAAGATCTATATGCTACTAAGAAAAATACGTTTATATTTTAATAGCGGACTCAGTTGAGTCATTATGCTACAAGCCGGAAGGACGCAGGGTGGATTACCAATGAGGGCACTGGATTTTTCAATTGACCAATCCTTCCTTCCGCACTATGGCCCTGGGGTCGACTCAGCCTCTAACAGAAATGTGTACCAAGAATCTTCCTGGGGATAAATAGCGGCTGGCGCGTAAGACTGACAACCTCACTGCCATCTGTGAGCCACTAGTCTAGAACATTCAAGCGTTGTTTCATAGATAAATAAGAGCAAATAGCTTAGCACCACATTTAAACCAGGAAATTGCAAATTTTTAAATCATAAAATTATCCAAAAAAGGACCACTACCAATTTATTATAATGGTGTCATGAATCTACAATGAAACAATATTCTTTCTGGAGCCGGGACTGCTCAGTCGGTATAGCGACGGAATACTGGGTGGAGAGTCGGGGTTCGATTCCAGGCAGAGGCAAGATATTTCCCTCAACTCCACAACGTCCAGACCGGCTCTGGAACCCACCTAACCTCTATCCATTGGGTACAGGGAATTAGTTCGTCTGAAGTAAAACGGCTGGGGCGTGAAGCTGATCACCCACATCAATCTAGTACCGAAGTCAAGAACGGTGGAGTTATGCCTTCACTCCCCAATACAGTCTGATGGCCTTGTGATTAATTAATTAAGTACAGAGACAACTAAACTTTTTCGTAATATTCTTTCTCGTAGAGCTTACAGAAAAATGCCGCCAATTAAATGTCTTTTTCTGAAATATTTCATTTTTACTCACAGCAATAGATTCACAGACACTGAATTTCCGTGCAAAGTACTAAGAGTTATGGGCCACAACAAGGAAAGCTAAGAATCTTAGGTCTTTAACTTAACCTCTTAACTAGAAACGAAATAATTATTCACCCTAGGCCCAACTGTGTTCGGGCAGGAACCGATGTGGTACTGTAGCTTGGGGAATTGAGAGGATAACTAAGGTGCAACATGTAGCAGTGACTGGACCGCCGGCCGTATCAACGGCTGAGGCCGGGCGGTAAGCCAGACCACGCCAGCAGACTGCAGCCTCGTGAAACAGGCTGACAGTCCCACTAAGTAGGCACACTCAGTAACGTCAATAATTTATCATTATCAGTAATAACAATATTTAAACAATATTAGGTTACTATGGCGAGCCAAGATAGCACAGTCGGTATAGCGACTCGACGACCGAGGGGTCGGATTTCGAGTCCCGGCAGGGCCAAAAATTTTCTTTACTCCACGTTGTCCAGACCGACTCTGGGGTCTTCCCAGCCTCCTATCCAATGGGTCCCGGGGGATATTTCTCCGAGGATAAAGCGCTTGGGCCGTGTAGCTGACCACTCACCTCCAACTAGTGCCGAGGCCAAGAAAATCTGGATATATACACCCACTCCCCCCAATACGTCTCCAATGCGCAGCGCTTAATTAGTTACGCACAGGGACAATTATACTGTATCTTGCATTTATATTTTTACGCCATACTACGTGCTATCCTTTCCTTGTATCAGGGTCAAATTTTTGTCAAGGTTTATCCTGTGATAGGTTCACAAAATATGCATTTGAAATTAAATTAACTGTTGCATTTCTATCTGCACTAAAATGTGCGCTTTTCTATTATTATTATTATTATTATTATTAGTAGTAGTAGTAGTAGTAGTAGTAATAGTAGTAGTAGTAGTAGTAGTAGTATTGTTTGTCTGTTAACACCTTCTGTGTTAACGCATTTTTCTTATGTCAATGATTGGCTTATAGCTGTTGTCAGGTATTATAATAAATGAATTGAATTAATTTTCATTTCTTATTCTTAGTGGGGTGATACTGAATCCACGTGGTACTGAGGCCACTATTTGCCTATTGTACCAGCCCCGGGCGGTAGATGATGGTAACTGTGGAGCAACGGGTAGGATGAATACTGGCAGAGGAAACCGAAGTATTCGGAAAAAACCTGCCCGGGCTCGAACACGGACTGCCGCAGTGGGAAGCCAGCGACTAAGCGCCTGAGCTGCACTCTCATTGAATTAAATTAGTGTTAGTTAAAGTTATTATTACACTGACTGATGGCTTTGTTTTCTGCCCCGCACGCCGCTGTGAGTACGTTGATGTAGGCGTATATATCTGGAAGTTGTGCTGTGATTGCTGAGCTAGTCTGTTGTAACGGAACACTTAAAATACGTTGCAAGACTCTGTAATTTGGCCACATTGGTTATAAGCCCTGGAACTTGCTTTTCACAAATCTCAGTGTCGTCACTTCTGGTGATATAAATATAGACCTGTTAGTTTTACTAAACATAAACCAGAATACGTCTGCAATAAATAAACTATACCAAGTTGTCATTTCACGTGCAGAAGAGGAATTTCTTCCGGTATTTGAAATTATAATTTAAGTAACCGCTCTTTATCAACAGTGTTGATAAATACACCATTTATTGTTGTCAGATATGACACAAGGTAGCGGAGCCTAAATTCGAAACCAAGTATCATATCACAGAACTCTCCTACAGATAACGGATATGACAAAACCATTTCAGTGTACGAACTTATGCCATGTAGTTAACCACGATTGATTTCCGTTGCTGTCTCGGAGCCTCTCAGCTGTTAATGCACTGGAAATACCTAATAACACAAAACAAAGTTTTTCTAATATATTTTTCACGTTAATAATAAACTGAAAAAAAAAGAAGGGGCGCAAAAGCGAGGAAAAAGAGGCGTTATTCCTCATGAGATGGGGGGAGAAACTGGGTTTGGTTAATATTCTCACTCCCCCAGCTTCCACTTTGTCTCCCTTCCTCTTTGGCTGTGTGCTGACCCCGCCCCCTGTTGGTTCCTCCCACTTCCCAGGACAGTGACATGCAGTGCACCCTCGTGTTGTGATAGGGAACCGTGTGTGTGTGTGTGTGTGTGTGTGGTTTGAGAACTTCAGGGTCGGAGTGCTGAACCGACAGGGGGGAAAACCCTTCGAAACCTCAATCCTGCGTGCAGCAAAACAAAACCTTGGCGGTGTGCGGTTTTGTTTCAAGCGATGTGATTTGTTCTGTTTTTTTTTATTATTATCATAGACAGTGCTTGTTGTTAACGCTGTGTAGTATGTTCAATTGTGTGACGGTTTTGATACCAGCGTTGCAGCAACTGAGGAGGAAGCATCGAAGGCTTCAGCAGTGCCGAAATATCTTATAGCAGTCTTTTACAAAGTTTGAAGCAGTGGAAACTTAGGTCTAATTGACGGTTATTTAAAAAAAACTAACATATATCAATGGCGTGTTGAATTGTGGCTTTTACGTGTGTATTCGTACATAATAATGATTGAAGAAAGCATGAAACCGTTCATAGACGTTAAAGCATGAAGCTCGAGAGAGAAAAGTTTCGTATGAAATGTGTTAACGCTAGGAACACTCTACGCACCTTTCATGTGCGCAGTTCAACGCAGGTCTGAATTGTAATTAAGCGTGTGAAATAGGTAAGAAATATATAATCGGTAGGTGATAATTGGGCTCAACTTATTGCAGAAGTAAATAATTGTGCATATATTGAAACTGTGACGTTATGTAGGCCTATGTGTAAAATATAAGCCCATAACTCTATCTTAATTAAAATGACATGTAAAATATTAAATATGCCGCCAAATGCACACAGAACAGATTCGAGCCGAAATTGCAGTTGAGAAGTTACCATGGCTACGACCACATTGTTACTGCAGCACCATCATCACCACGAACCTCACAAGAGACAAACAGAAGAGGAAACGAGCAGTTGCGACGGAAGTGACGTCAGCAGCCGGCATCCGCCATCACCACCGCCACCGACAATTCCGAGAGCCAGTCACCAAAATAATGATAACCTAGTGGTGATATGTGGTGATAATCTGCTTCCTCCTAGTACAGTACAGCCTCCATGTCTCCCTCGAGCGTCGTGCTCAGACGAGGATGAACGCTGTTCCAACAATGACGATGAAGATGAACTGTTGAGTGTAGGAAGTGAGACGCCGCCCCCAATAATGCCCATAACTGACCATCTCATAGGTTTAGCGTCCCCCAGTACACATATGGGCGCGGGGCTTGAAGACGACGACAGCGACGACGACGCCAGCGACGCCAAAACAGACATAGGCTCCACATCGCAATCTTCGGATTCTTGTAGCAGATCGTCGGTATCGCGATGTTCCCTGATGACGGACGGTTACTCGACTTCATCATCCATAACGTCACCTGTCCCACCGACCATCAACGCTGCGAAATTCATCCCTTCGTCACCCGAAGATCTGTTGCACAGTCATCCCAGTCTGTCGACACATCACCTCCGCCATTCCAACAACACATTCAGGAGACAGACGTGCAGATCCCAGCAGCTGAACCATTCTTCGTCCGTTGCCACGCGACCCAATAATAATGTCAACAATGTTAGTAACAATGTTTCAATGCGCGCGCTCAAATTTAGTATAGATAATATTTTAAAACCTGATTTTGGACGCCAAACAGCGCCGATATATAACATACCAATTCCGAAAAAGGGCTCTAGTGGTGGGACATTGCTATCCGTACGGAGTTCGAATGGTGCAGGTATACAAGATATATCAACAGCAAAAATTTCAAATTCGAAAAGGAACGGTGTTGCCAACAGCAGTCATGGGAAGCATGGTGCAAGTGTGGATAAAGTGGGATCGAAACATCGTAGCAATGGGGGTGCCCTACCGATGGATTTATCGAAGGTGGTTTCGCCACTCAGTTCTTCGGCCGATGGACGAGAGAGTTCGTTGGCAAGTGAGGGGACGGTCTCGGCAGTTAGCTCGCCGGCAGCCGCGGGTTCAGCCACTGGGACGCTGGCCGGCTCTTCCCAGCTGCTCTGGCCTGCTTGGGTCTACTGCACGCGGTACTCCGACCGGCCTTCCTCTGGTAAGTAGAGCATCCACTTCCCCGGAAACTGAAATTCGACGTTTGGGCTCGGTTACAAGTGATTCAGTCGTCAAAACTGGTGCGTGTTTAATGAATGCTGAGTCGGTGTTAGACCCTAAAGTTACAGAGCAACAGAAGGCAGCCTAATATTGAAATACTTAAACTATTTTAAGTGAATTAAAAAGAAATCAGTTTAGACGCAGAATTGCTGGGTCTTTGGATTAATATAACTCGCACTCAAAGCGTGTTTCGTTTTTTTTTTCGGTGACCTTCTATAGACCCATGTGTTATTTACTTGTATTTAGGCACCATAAAAGGGAAAGAATTTGAAATATTTCGCATGATTGTAATAATGGTCAACAAATACGGAATTCAATTATATCATTAAAATTTTTCAAATATTGGTATTGAAGTCCTGCAAGAAAACACCATAAAATAAATTAAACTCAGACAATCTTCCTGATACGTAAGGCCTACCGAAATATACTGGCGTTTGTAGTTCTTACCATATTTAAAGTACTTGTTTCTGCATTTTTATTGGTGTGTGCCAAGTGGGCTGGTCATTCTGTATGAGTGGGCAAAGTAGTGACCTACGAAACGAGAAGGGACTTGAAACGATCAATCCGGTTCACAGGGGATTGAAGATATTAATAGTAATATTAATATGCATAATATTACCTTTATTAATTTCAAGTTTCCCTTAGCCTCCGTACCACAAACCATATATAACGCGTTTTAATTACAAAAATTAAAGGGTGTAGAATCGTATATTTTGATGTGTATCCAGGGCAGCGGTTCCTACTGGCATACACCGAGGCTGTCACAGGGCCTGCCTACAACTTAGTATCAAAAGACTGTCCAATCCAGATTCTGTTTAACTCATTCAGTTACGATTTAAATTCTTTTATTCAGAATACCTAGATAAATTATATCATAGATTTCGAAATAAACATATAAATAATATCACGAAAATTCCGTACATGTTAGCTACTTCTACCGTCTACTAAACAAACTATTAAGAAATCCAACCGGTCAGTTTTTGCATTTATCAAAATAGCCTTACACACGGAACAGATAGACGTGCACCAGCCGTCAAAGTAAGCGAATGGGTTAATGTGTGTCTTAAAACCTTGTGATCAACCGATCATAATTTAGGATATCTTTCAAATGAATGAAATATTAATGAAGTGATTGTTTTACCTCTTTCGGCATATCTACGAATATAACGTATATTCAGTCAGTGAAAATAATTAATATCTTATTTAAAAATATTCGACTGTATAATTTCCCTTGCTAACGCTTGTGGCCCACGAAACAGAGCGAGCCATCCTACCTTCGAATAAAGAAAATTACTCATCCCTATTTTAATATTATCTCACTCCTTAATTAGAACTCTACAAATGAACGCTTATAAGTGGCGTAGATATTAAGGTCATAAGATTTAGGCACGTGTCACTTATAAACCTATACGCCTATTGCAGTGGATTATTCAACATCCGTTTCTCCAACAGAACATAATTCTGGTATCTGATTAATCTAGTAACTTAAATTTGGAAATAATTTTAGGTCTGTTTAAGTAAATACCTGAAGGTCTAAGGTGTGTTCAAAATAAATTTAAACTATTATATTTAAATATCAGACCGAAATGGACACCCTGATTTGTGATAAATTTGTGAGCTTATGAAGGGATAAATAAGTTAGTGTAGGCCTATTTTAGAAATATCTATGCCATTCTAATTACAGTCTCATGTTTAGGAATTAGAATTGTCAGCGATTTTTCCACACTGTATTATGATTACGCTTATTATGTATGACGAACTTATATTTAATAAATCTTAGTGGATTTGTGGACTCTTCGCTGTATACTTATAAGTCTAGCCTCATTATTGTGCGTGTTTCAATGCTCCAGAGCCGGCTTCTAGCATTACGCTATTTCAGCCTATTACTAGAAGAGACGACTTGGTGTCGACAGACAATAGACTGGCAGCTAATGTGCTTATGCTACTATTGATTAAAACTGACAAAACTAGATGACATTGCTATGTGAAATTGTATTTTTACTTGAAGTCCGGAGTGATAAACTCGGTATTTCTGGAAGTTTATCCTCTACAGATATTTTGTAAGCCTTATTTACTCTACCTTAGAGCAGACGGAAGAAACTTCCCGTAGTTTCTTGCCTTACAGGTCCCAATGTATAAGTTCATAACATATTACGTTTCAATTGTTTCTTAAACCGAAATAGAAAGGATAACATTTCGTTTGAATTTGTACACATAACGCCCAAAATGAACATTCATGAGAAGAGACCATCAAGTGATGTTATAATTAGGCGTATCCTTCTAGAGAAACACGGACGAAACCGTCACAGAACGTAGACAAAATCTCAAGTTTCTATTTCCTGCTCTTCATAGGTCTACATGAAGCTTGCTCACTGATTAAACTACTTATGGGGCAACAACGAATGTTAAATGTTCTCTAAAAATCTGTTACTACTATTCGGAGAAGGTATTTGATATTGTCAGGTTTTAGAGCGTGACTATTTGACGGGGTTTCGATTGGTGAATAGATGTATTGACACTTATGGGTGGTAGCTACAAATACTCGAGGAGTATATAAGTAAATTTCCTTGAATTACAAGCCTCGTCTCTGGAAGGGAATAATCAGCTTTAGGCTTCGGCAGCCCTATTCCTCAGAAATATGTCCTGTGTCCAGTAGGTTCAAGACCAAACATTCTCAAAGTAGAAATAAAATAGCCTTCGAGAACAGCGAATTTATTCGGTAAATTCAGAATGCAAAGTTGAAATCTAATTCTAACTTCCTTGATAGGTTAGCTTAGCGACAAAGCTCTAGACTCATAGTCGGTGGTCCCTCGTTTCGAGCCTCGGTCGGGATACCGATTATTTTGTCTTTTATTTGCGGTTTTCCTCGGTGCCTCAAGGCAAATGCCCAGGTACGATCTCAGGTACGCCCAGTCCGCTTCCTTACAGACCCTTTCCAGTTCATCATTCATCTGTTATCACGCTACTCGACGCTAAAAGTCGAGCTGCTGAGAACGTCTGAACACAGTCCACAGAAGACTGAGTAACTTCATGGAGCCGAGTCCTTTTCGAGAAGCTGACACTCGCCTAGTACTCAGTAATTTGTCAGCATTTTAAGGAACCAGAAGGTTCATTACCTTACTCACAAGAGCCCTTCACTGGTCCCTATCCCGAGCCAGCGTAATCTAGCCCATCCTATTTCTGTAAGCTTTATCTCGGTCTCCAACAGAAACGAGTACCAGGAAACTTCCTGGGGGTAAAGGGCGGCCGGCGCGTAAGGCTGACAACCTCACCGCCATCTGTGAGCCGATTGTCTAGAAAATGTGGGAACTTCGACGTCTCACAACCCTATGGGCTTCCACGACCTGTTACAGGGATAACTTTACCTATTTTGATATTACCCACCCAAGTAAATCTAAGTATTAAATTGCTTTTTTGTTTCTGGGTTTCCCACCAAAATATTATATGCATTTCTTTTTTCCCCTGCATGTTAGATGCCTGCCCATCTCACTCTCCTTAACTGGATAGCCGAAAATTGTGTTTGGCGAAGAGTACAATTTATGAAGCTCCTCATTATGCAGTTTCCTTCAACCTCCCGTGACTTCATCTCTCTTCGGTGCAAATGTTCCTTCCTTAATGTCAGAGGCAAAGTTTCACGGCCATACAAAACTGCAAGAAAAATTGTAGCCTTGTAATTTTTTTTAATTTTTATGTTTTTGGAGAGCAGACGAGAAGACAAAGGTTATGAAATAAACTTAATAAAATTGCAAGAGACAACCTGACGGCCGAAATTACTAGAAATGTCGGTGCAGCCTATAGGCCCAAGACGTCGGAAAAGTGATACAGAGACACGTGACCTCATGGCAACATCGATCACTTACGGTTAGCACTTTCTTGTGCCTGTAGCGCTTGCTGTGGTCTCATGCGACTCAGATAAACGTTAGGGTCATTACGGGAAGAGGACAGAGAGGGGACATCACTAAAGACGACAATTTCATTGTTTCAGCATTCTACCAACACCCTCTCTCTCTCTCTCTCTCTATGGCCCTACAGCCATTTGTACCTTGGCCGCTTTCTCAGTCTCTTAATCCTGTTCAAAGTCGACAGCACTCCTTGGACGGGGGATCAGCCCGTCGCAAGGCCGCTACTTTCAAACAGAGCAACACAGTCACAGATTAAACACCCACAGGCATCCATGCCTTGAGTGGAATTCGAACCTACGATCCCAGCGTTCGAGCGAGCGAAGACTGTTCCTACCTTGGGGAGCGCGGCCACTTGGATCGGCACGCTGTTTAGCAAGCAGAGACCAAAGTGAATAAGCCGTAGACATTACGAATTCCCGTTAAGACGCATTAACTTAATTAATTTCTTTATGCCCTAGCCAAATGTTATCAGAATGATAAGACCAAGGAGAAGGAAGAGATTGGACTTGCATATAGCATGCATGGGAGGGAATAAAGGTCTTTATAAGAAGATAAGAAATAATACGACTATGTGATGCAGATGGCACGGTAAAATTAAAATGGGTTTTATTGAAATAAGATTTGAGGATATGGACTGACTGGATTTATCCAACTTAGGATCGAGACCAGTGGCCGGCTGTTGTGGAAACGGAAACGAATCTTCAGGTTCAATAAAAAAAATTCTGGAAATTTCTTGAGTAGCTGAATAACTACTGGTTTCTCAACATGGAGTCAGATCCTTCGAGAAAGCTTGCGGTTTCCCTAAAGTGATTCCCAGTTACTCAAGTGGCTATGCAGCGTCCAGTGGTATAATAATTGGTTAATAAAAAGTAAAAAGGTAAAGGCATCCCTATAACAGACCGTGGAGGCCCATAGGGCTGTGAGACATCAAGGGTCCCACACTATCTAGACAATCAGCTCAAAGTTGGCGGTAAAGTTGTCAGCCTTAAGGGCCGGCCGCGCTTGACTCCCCAAGAAAATTATTTAATTAATTCCTGGTACTCATTTCTGTTAGAGGCTGAGTCGACCACAAGCCATAGTGCGGCTGGAAGGATTATGTAAATTGGAAAAAAAAATCCATATCACTGGGACTCAAACGCGCGACCTTCCTACTTGTAGCATATTGCCTCTTCCAACTACGCTACTGTGTGCCCCGAATTAGTGAACAAGATGTGATCTTATGGGAGCATACGCTTTTATACGCAATGAACCTAGTTACAGGACGCCTCATTTTATGAAAACTTTTTCCATTGCCTTGAGATGCCCTGACTTCCCTTCCAATAACCGTACATGTAGGAGAAAAATGACGAAAGTGAATTCTTATAACTTAGTTTCAATGTATCTGCCATTCTCTCCGGCTTTTCTACTGCTCTGAAGCGTCTACCCATTTCTCATCTGGAACATCTGCCCAGTTCTGCTCCGGAGTGTCTACCTAGTTATGCTACGGAGTGTCTACCTAGTTCTGCTCTGGAGTGTCTACCTAGTTCTGCTCCGGAATGTCTATTTAGTTCTTGTCCGGACCATCTACCTAGTTCTGCTCCGGAGTGTCTGCCTAGTTATGCTCTTCTGCTCCGCATCATTTGCCTAGTTCTGCTCCGAAGTGTCTACCTAGTTCTTCTCCGGAGTGTCTAACTAGATCTGCTCCGAAGTGTCTCTCTAGTTTTGCTTCTGATAATCTACCTAGTTCTGCTCCGGATCATCTACCTAGTTCTGCTCCGGAGTGTCTACCTAGTTCTGCTCCGGAGTGTCTGCATAATTTAAAAAGCCGGTTCTAACCGTAGCTGTAGAATTTACGAAGTATAGCCAAATCTTAATAATCCAAAGCTGAGTTCGATGCAGTAAGTCATAACATGCATGGACGAAGTTGCTGTTTGCATTCATCATGTGTAAGTAACTTGACTTGAAGGTGGAGCCTTCAGAAAGAATAAAGTCGGTGAACTGACAGAACAACAAGCAATGAAGCCTTGCTTCTGTGGCATGTGATCTGGTAGTTACCGGCGTACGTCAGCCCACGTTATCAGAGTCACGCATTCCGCTGTAACACCTGTGTCATGCAAATCATATCCGTCATGTGCCCGGTAACAGCTCCCAGGACTGTCCCTAATGCAGGCTTCATGGGGTCCGCCTGCTCCGAAGACACGGGAACTGAATATTATTGTTGGGGCGCTTCAAGATTGATTTGTTTCGTGGTTAATTAACCACGGTTTCTTAAGTAAATTTTTTATCATTACATCTTATTAAGGCTATTTATCTATGGCTCTGCAGTCCTTTTGTTGGTCCTTGGTCGGTTTTCAGTTTCTTAATCCTATACACAGTCAGTAGGACTCCTTGGACGGGGGATCAGCCCTTTGTAAGGCTGCTGCTTACAAACAGAACAACACAAACCCAGAATAAACGCACATAAAGATCCATACCTCGAGTGGGGGTTCGAACCCACGATGTTTGAGCGAGCGAAGACAGTTCATGCCTTAGACCGAGCGGCTACGGTGATCGGCTATTAAGATTCCACCCGAGGATTTTTAAAGAAATTCTGGGGAAAATCGCTAAAAGCTCATATCCCAATTCCATATTTGCAAGTGTGGTTTACTCTTGAAGTACGACTGCTCGCAATTGCGTTTATCCGGATGTGTATAAACTCCTGTAAATTGTGCTTTCTTTAAGGAACTGTGTAAAATTAAGAGTCCTTCCTCGTTAGACCTGTAAGCAGTTTTTGGTCTGGAGCTGGTTCCTTAATTACGCGCCAAGTTCAGACTATTCGTGGCTGTTTCAGAATATTTAAGAATCCTTTTAGGCCCACCGAGTGACTGCTTCGGAAATCCCACAGTAAGTGCCGTGTATTTGTTGTTGGTTTTCTTAAATACGCTTTCATTATTGAAGCTGTACAGTATCGAATTATGGGATGATAAATGATGAATTTGAAGGGATTTGGAAGGAAACTGTTGTTACTTAATCGAGATATTATCACAGTATTTCCTGGACGGACTGAGAAAACCCACGAAAACCTCAGACAGTAGGCATATAGCTGGTGTCTCAGCCGAAAGTTGAACCGAGCACCTATCTAATAGGAGTCTGGAGCGTTAGAGCTAGACCAGCCTGTTCGATATCAATATAATAAGACGATGATTATAATAATATTAATAATAATTAAATTTAATTATTTTTTATTAATTTGCGTGCTAACTCAACAGCCTAAGGGCCAATTGCAATGTGAGCACGAGTGTAAGGAAGGAACAAAGAGACACAAAACACAAAACAAGGCAATTCGTAACAATTGAGTAATGATAATGATGAAAATGATGATAAAATCAGGTAATAATTTGGAGGTGAGAAAGATAAACATGTGAATTTACAACTATACAATATATATATTAAAATGTGTAATGTGAAATAATGATAATAATTAAGTCAGTCCACTGAAGTGCTTGACAACAGCTGATAATAATAATAAAAATAAAATAATAATATAAAACCAAGTAATATTTAATTTGGAGGTAAAAAGTAAAATATATGAACTTACAAGCATACAATATAATAATAAAATTCATAATGTTAAAGTAATAATAATGATAAAAACAGCCACAAAATGATAGGTACAAGGAATATCAGAATAACCTATTTGCGGCAGGAGATCGAACCGAGTACTTTCAGACCTGTTTCTGCAATAATGATGCACTCAGATGGACAGACGTCAGACCAACACAGTCGAAGGTGAATTACGTTGCCGCGGTAGAAAACATGAATGCTTTGTTGACAGTAAAATTTGCTTGTTAGTAATGGCTTCTAATTCCGTCTAGAACAACCATTTTAATCATATAAACGGTTCGCATTACTTCATGTTAGGTCTGCGCATAGTAAAACAAATGTGTATGTTTATGCAGGCCTATGGCCTTTATCTTTGTATGACAGCCTTAATGGACCCACTTTTGGAAGTGAGTATAAAACCGGGTTTTCTTCTTCAGAACCTGACTTCAACCGAACAACAATATCTCACATTGCATTGTGCAAGACCGGTCCTCCAGACTCAGTATTTTCTTAGGATACCGTTCATTTTTTGGACGGATACTAGGTCATTACCTTAAACTGAGGTAAGACTGTTGTCCTTCTGTTCAACATTAATTCATAAATTCACGTTCTTGTATGGTAGCTTTAGTTTTTAACACTTTATAGACCAAATTTCTTGTAAATAATATAAGAAGATTCAGTTCGCACCTCACAGGAAACACATTACGTCACCGCTACAAAGCCCAACCGGTTAATCTTGTTTAGGGAAATAATCGCTATTTGCTCTGAGAACCATATGAAACAAATTCACGAACACAGAAAGCAGAATTTTATTATGTCAAAGCAAGTGGTGCATATAGTAACCATTGGGCTTTAAAAGCGTTAAATGTTCCACTTCCACGCTTTATTTAACAGTGAGACAAGCTGACGGTGTCTGATAGATGGAATGTTGAAGATATGAAATAGAACAAAAACGGTTTTTTTTTTCTAATCTCTATTGCGATTTTAATCAGTTTAATCGTGACTTCACAGACCTTATGACATAAGTATCTGAAAGTACTCGTATTTATGACATGAAAAATTGGAGGTCGAACCATGACAAACTAAGGCTACGATGTAAAAAGCTGAAGTAAAATTTATTCGCTTAAGATCGGTTAGTTTCCTTGTCAATATCGCAATATATTGCCATTTGTGTAGATGAGTATGGACGGGGTTTGGATTGGTAATTGAATTTTTTGAACACTTAACAGATCGTAACTACAAATAACTATATCGCTATCGTCAAATCACACACTCAGCAGTTCACTAGAGTATGTAGCAAGTCTTCTCAGTCTGCTGCTGTCCTTCACCAGTCGTTGCCTGGTGACGGATCCCAACAAAGTCCTCTGCTTCCGTGCTCACGTTCTAACCGGCTAGAGACTGTCTTCCAACTAATTCATTGTCAAAGTGAAAGTTATATTTCTACTGACGGCCAGTCAGTCTAGGTACCGAGCCCAATTTGGGCTTATGACCAGATATTATTACTGACATTTTCAGTCTTGTTACTGTGGTGCGCCCTCTCTGACGAGAGGACGGGTATGTCTTTTGCCAGAGTCATTGTCTGCAGTAGTAAGCAATTTCTAATTCATTTCTCTAATTTTCCTGCTTATAACATTTTGGCATGCGCCACACAGAAAACACCAGTTTCTCTGTTGTTATTTAATTGTTGTTTGCGGACTCCACAGAAAACACTATTCCTCTGTTATCGCTTGCAGACCGCTGCCTAGCAACGGGTTTACATTATAAAGATACAATAAGCGTTAGAGGAACTAATATGAAAATTTACTTGTGTAATAAAAGAATATTAGGAACGAGAATCCAAATCTCGCACAAAATATTCTCCCCCCATACTCGCAAATAGCTTTAACAATCTCGGCTAATATACGGGCCCACAACGGCAAAAGTACAGGGTAAATTTTTATCTGTGCGATGTCCACAGTGCGGAAGGGTTAGGGTACCTAGAGTGTTGCAGTAGTAAACGTGTGAGCCTTAAATTCAATAATGAAACAGTGACCGGCTAACTGGATGTCCGCAGCCTCTCAATAGCTAGGTCTTCAGCAAAGGAACATTTGTATGCATCTTAAAAAAGTTAGCAAAATTTTAGGGATGTTGCCAGAACATAGCTAATATTTCATATGGACGAGATGTAATCTTTAATTTAATATTAATTAATTTATGAAGAATCTATTCTTGCGTTTTACTTTGTTTTGCACTGGAATATGTTAATAAAACACTCGGAATAGAAATTACCTATTTAAAGTCGATATAACTATCGAATAATAACGGAAATCCAAGTACAGGAGACCCCCAACTAACGAACCCTCCCCGCAAAAACACCCTTCTTTATTCGTGATAGATTTACCCTGAGAATTCCGTAACTCGGTCTGTTTCTCGCATTTACGACCGCAAGAGAAGAAATATCCCCTTCTGTATCTGTCTCATGATACACCCTCTTCACAAAATATATACTATATAACAGGAAAATAATTTTGTGATATGAATTTTTAAAATGTATCTCGTTTGATTTATTTTTGTATTGAATGTCTACTTATTTATTTATTTATACATGTCTGCAAAGGCACGTAGTTAGTGTTTTACTTAGTGGTTCTTCATTTTGATAGCAGGTTGTAATAATTTTAGAGCATGAAATTGGGGTTCATAAAGGGAACTGCATTTTATAACACTGCGCTTTTGGGAATATGGCTTGGAACTTACAACGGCTTTCCAAGAACCAATGAGATAAACTCGGGGGGTACCTGTGTTAGATTTATAAAGAAAACATCAGTGTATTGATGATATTTAGAAAATATTCGAAAATGAAACAAACACAGAATGAACTAAACCAAATGATGTGGGTTTATGTCCACCGACGGGTTATTTGCTGAACCACCTCCATCCCCCTATACAAAATAAAGTTGAACCGTTCCACGAAGTTCACTCCTCTAGGCCCTACAGAAATATATTAACAAAGGCATTTCTGTCAGCCGTATGAAATCTGAGCTGTCCACGTGTATTTGGGAGCTCTAAATACATTAGATCATTAATCGGTTCAACCCTCAGACACTCGAATTTCGTGTCACCGTATACAAATCAATAAACCTTCGTGATAACATTTCAAGCATGTCCACGCAATTAATTAGGATCACATTCGCCACTGATTATTCTTGTAAACGAAACCCTAACATTGTCTTCTGCACCGAGCTTCTCGCTCCATTCCTTCTGCACCGAGCTTCTCGCTCCATTCCTTCTGCACCGAGCTTCTCACTCCATTCCTTCTGCAATATATCACTGACGTTCTACATAGCTAAGTTAACTAAATTTTTCTTGTGATAGTACCATACGGAGGATTTCATCTCTCCAATGATGACTTCTGTCTTGAGAGTTCTCTGGTGCAAGACCTCATAATTGTATACTTATTTTTAATATTTTAACGTTTTCTCTTAACTCTTGCAGATGCTTTGTGTTGGGCTTGGTTTGTATACCCTATCTTGGTGCTGGTATAGGCGTCCGGAGACAGGGATTAATTCTATTGATTTGGTCCAACTGATTACATTTTGAAGAAAGCAGTCTTCTGGGATTTGGCACCGTGTATA
>NW_019742986.1:1990-4936 GCF_002891405.2 Cryptotermes secundus | reverse complement strand
TTAAAGAATTTTAATTGAATTTTGAACGAATTTAATAAAATATATTTTCGTGTATCGGGCGTATATCGCGACAAATAATTTCTCGATGTATTCGATGTAGCGAATTTTATTTCACATTCGCTCTTACAATGACCCAAATTACAGATTTACGTTTACTGCTATCTGCAGTATCACAATTAGTACACTCCAAAAGCCACAATACAACTGACCTCGGCGACTGTTGCTTTATAACTCGGCGGCTGTCACCGTACGACTGTGTTAGGCTTCTGCTACAGTAGAACTCTCTGGTAGCAACATTAGAACTGACTGGTAGCTGTTCTGCCGTCTACTTATATAGCCGCAGGATTGCCTGTTACGTTCCAGGTCACAGTAGGAAGCAGTTCCGCGTCACCGCGTGATGTCACCGCGGAAGGGAGTGGCGAGGCGGGCTTCGTTACCGTGCGGAGGAGGGGGAGGGGAGCGCTGACTCACCCGCCGCGTCACTGCTGGTGTGTGGTGGGGGCTGGGCTTTGCAAAACATGTCCCACTGCTCCCTCCTTAAGGCTGTTCGACCCGAATAACTTAACGGTGCGTCCCCGTTCCTTTACTTCGGGGGCTGTTCTTGCAGCATCTTCTTTCGTTACATCCGCCCCCTTCTAGGATCGACTCGTCTCGAGCTGTTTCCTTTCAGCTNGCATCCGAAGGTTCCCTGGGGAGTTTCCTTCTTGAAGTCATTTCTCCAACGTCGTGCCACTGTCGCGCGACGGGATGTCTTCCTGCAGGGGGCAACCAACTTATTCTGGGGTCCACTCTCTTCCCGCGTCGAATTCTTCATATTCCGCTTCTTTCGGTCCCTACGCCTTTTCTTCTTCGGTTCTCCGACCGGCATTACTTCGGCGTCGTATATGGGTACCTCTCGTAAGCCCGCCGGCTCAGGTTTCCTGTTCGCTGAGGCCGGCTTTTCTCCTTCTGAACGTGCCTCTGTTTCTCGGCAGGCCATCGTCACTCTGACCGGTATCACTGTGGGGACCTCCTCTTGTTGTGCCGCCGTAGGTTTCGTGTCCACTGAGGCCGGCTTTTCTTCTTGCAGATGTGCCTCTATCTCTTGACAGGCCATCATCTCATTGAGGTTGGCATTCACCCTTTTGACGGTGAGTGGGTAGTGTGGGGGCCTTAATGCATATGCCGGCGTGCGCCCTCCTCCGTCGGCCGTCGCTCGTTTCCCGACGGTTGGGTACTCTTCCTGTTCGTAGGGGCAGTTATTCGCGAAGTGGCCCAGTTTTCCACAACCCCAGCACCCTAGTTGTCTTCCGTCTCCTCGATGGGTGGGGGACGATCGGTACCTCCGGTATGTCTTGGTGCTACCTTCGTGAGGTCTAGCTGCTATCAGTACCGCTTGCAGCTCTAGCGCTCGTCGGAGGGCCTCGTTTACCTTCTTCTCACCTCCTAGCAGCAGCTGGAACTTTATATCGGCATCTCGTATTCAGTATAAGAAGGCTATTCCTGCCTCTCTTCCTATGTGGTCTGCAGGTAGATTGGGGTAGGCACGACGGGAAAGCAGTTCAATGGCCGTGGCAAAGTCTTGCAGGGATTCTCCAGGTTTCTGGGTCCTTGTTCTTAATTGGCAGCGGTAGGCAGCTGCAAAGTGTTGGTCCCCGAAACGGTCCTCTAGGGCCTGAAGAGTTTCTTCGTAAGTGGCATTTGCCGGAATGCCGGGTAGCATTTCTGCCGCCCGAACCTTCAGGGCGGTGATCAGTTATGTTAATTTTTCCCTGTCCGACCATTGGTTGTGTTCTGCCACGGTCTCGAATTGTCGCCGGAAGACGCTCCATGTTGAATTCCCGTTAAATGTCGGGGGCTGAGCTTTGCTCGCGCAGACCGCGTTTCCCCGCTCGGTCCTCGTCTGTACTCCTTCTAAACGGGCCTGGAATTCGCGTTTAGTTTCCTCAATTGCTGCACCTGTTTTCGTTAGTTCTTCCTGGAGTTTATCTGTCCTCGCGCAGATTCACACTTCCACTGACTCCAGTTCCCGTTGTGTTTTTCCCGTTCTTTCTGTAAGCTCCTGAAACTTTCCGTCTGTCCTGGCTTGGTTGACGTCCATCATCTCTTGCAGTTCCCTTCGGTCGGTCTGTCTGACGTCCTCCAATCTGGCCAATAATTCGCTGAGGCCGATCTCCGCCTTTTCTTGATAGGAGCCTAATTTGGCCATCAAATCTTCTTTGTCTTTCTTCCTAATTTCCTCCATCTGCTCTCGGTCAGCATCTGCTTTTAATGGCTTGCCCTCATCTCTTCTTGACTAGTTCTTACTTCCTTGAGAAGCATCTCCATCATTTGCTACATCTCCATTTTCTAGCAGTAAAATATTCGATGCACAATAATTCAATTTGTGGCGTGTTTAAGTTCGTAACACTTCTGACACGAGTGCAACGTGTCTTGAGTTCGAATCTCGTTGATCACGTGTGTAAGTTCTAATCCCACTTCTGACACCACTTGTCGCGTATCGGGCGTATATCGCGACAAATAAATTCTCGATGTATTCGATGTAGCGAATTTTATTTCACATTCGCACTTACAATCACCCAAATTACAGATATACGGTTACTGCTATCTGCAGTATCACAATTAGTACACTCCAAAAGCCACAATACCACTGACCTCGGCGACAGTTGCTTTATAACTCGGCGGCTGTCACCGTACAACTGTGTTAGGCGGCTGCTACAGTAGAACTTCCTGGTAGCCACATTAGAACTGACTGGTAGCTGTTCTGCCGTCCACTTATATAGACGCAGGTTTGCCTGTTACGTCCCACGTCATATTAGGAAGCAATTCCGCGTCACCGCGTGACGTCACCGCGTAATGTCACCGCGGAGGGGAGTGGCGGGGCGGGCTTCGTTACCGTGCGGAGGAGGGTGAGGGGAGTGCTGACTCACCCGCCGCGTCACTGCTGGTGTGTGGGGGGGCTCGGCT
>NW_019742986.1:0-1919 GCF_002891405.2 Cryptotermes secundus | reverse complement strand
TCTTTGAAATGTTCACGTTAAAATAAAGAATTTGAATAAATTTATAAAAGATTTCACTCTAATATAAGGAATTCCTTCAAATTTCAGATTAATACTGGATTATGTATCGAATTTAAAAAAATCTGAAAATCTAAGTTAATTTAATGAATTTAAACTAATTATGAACGAAACAACCTATTTCTTGACGATTTTTCCGAATATTCTTTGACAATTTCATGCAAATATAACAAATTGCAGACAATATGTGAAAGATAACTTATTATTAAATGGAATTCTCCCCAAATTATTGACGATTTCTACATTACATTAGGGAAATTTAAGTCAAATCTGCTTGAAATTTTGTATATTTTAATGAATATAAACCAGGTTTTGAAAGATTTCAAAGTAATGTATGGAATTTTTGAGAATTAATTATTCCAGATTTCAAGTAATTATAAAGAATTTCAACAAATTTTCAAAGATTCCACTTTAATTTTTGGAAAACTATTGATTTTTTTACCAATATTTATTAATTAAACTATTTTAATCAAATTTCGAAGGATTTTATGATTCTTTAAGGAATAGTAAACTAATTTTGACCTTCCTAACCAAATTCATATAATTTTAACCAATAACTCCTTCTGGAATTCAACATAATATAAAATATATTAATTATGTTGTGCAAGATTTCAGATAATTTTGGAAATTCTAGCACTCTTGTTGACGATATACATTATATTTCCGGAATTTTAAAGAAAATTAGAACAATCAACAGGTAGTTAAAAATTTTTTAATTGAATTTTGAATTTATTTGATGAAATATATATAATTGTAACCAAAAATTCTTTGAATTGTTGACTTTAAAATAAAGCATTTCAACGAAATTATAAAAGATTTCACTCTAATTTAAGGAATTCCTTCAAATATCTGATTATTATTGTATTAAGTAACGAAATTAAAAAATATTTTAAAAATCTAAGTTAATTTAAAGTATTTAAAAATATTATGAACGAAATCAACCTATTTCTTGACGATTTTTCCGAATATTCTTTGACAATTTCATGTAAATATAACAAATTTCAGACAATATGTGAAAGATATCTTATTATTAATTGGAATGCTGACCAAATTATTGACGATTTCTACATTACATTAGGGAAACTTAAGTCAAATCTGCTTGAAATTTTGTATTTTTTAATGAATATAAACCAGGTTTTGAAAGATTTCAAAGTAATGAATGGAATTTTTGAGAATTAATTATTCCAGTTTTCAAGTAATTATAAAGAATTTCAACAATTTTTCAAAGATACCACTTTAATTTTTGGAAAACTATTGATTTCTTTACCAATATTTATTAATTAACCTATTTTAATCAAATTTCGAAGGATTTTATGATTCTTTAGGGAATAGTAAACTAATTTTGACCTTCTTAAACCAAATTCATATAATTTAACCAATAACTCCTTCCCGATTTCAACTTAATATAAATTATATTAATTATGTTGTGCAAGATTTGAAATAATTTTGGAAATTCTAGCAGACTTGTTGACGATATACATTATATTTCCGTAATTCTAAAGGAAATGATAATCATCAGCAGGTAATTAAAAAATTTTAATTGAATTTGAACGAATTCAATGAAATATATATTATTTTAACCTAAGATTTTTGAAATATTATCGTTAAAATAAAGAATTTCAACGAAATTATGAAAGATTTGACTCTAATTTAAGGAATTCCTTCAAATATTTGATTATTACTGTATTATGTAACGAAATTAAAAAAAGTTTTGAAAATCTAAAATAATTTAAAGTATTTAAATATATTATTGACGAAATCAACCTATTTCTTGACGATTTATCCGAAAATTCTTTGACAATTTCCTATAAATATAACAAATTACAGACAATATGTGAAAGATTTCTAATTATTAAATGGAA
>NW_019742985.1:2328-3018 GCF_002891405.2 Cryptotermes secundus | reverse complement strand
TAAACAGTTTCAAAAATCCTCTTTCAATTCGATAAAGGTAAGGAAAAGCTAAAGTTCTTGTGCTTAAATAGTTAAGCACTATGCCATGAAGACTATGGAGGAGTGGATGTATAAATCAACATTTTCTTGGCCTTGGCGCTAGTTGGAGATGAGTGGTCAGCTTCACGCACCCGCCGCTTTAGCCCCGGGAAAAAACTTGGTAATTATTGGATAGTAGGCTCCATGGGTCCCAGAGCCGGTCTGGACCACATGGAGAAGATAAAACTATAACCTCTACAGGGACTCGAACTCCGAGCCCTCGGTCGTCCAGCCCGTAGCCAGTCGCTATACCGACGATATACCGGCTCCTCTATATGTTTCAATTCGATCCTGAACAATATTATGTTGCTCATATTTGAATTATGATCCATTCATCTAATATATTACAAAACAAACTCCGTGATTTTAGTCCGCAAGCGAACTATACCGATTGAGCGACCGCCGCTTGTCGGCGAAGTTTACTGCCAACTTTTGCAGATAGAGGATGTCGCGTGGTCAGCGCAACGAATCCCCACGGCCGTTAATTTCGGTTTTCTAGACCGAAGCCGCTATTTCCTTGAAATAGCACCTCAGTTATCCTCACGAGGCTGAGTGGACCCCGTCCCAGACCCACTACTTCCCAGAAAAACTCGTAGCGCCGGGAATCGAACC
>NW_019742985.1:0-1926 GCF_002891405.2 Cryptotermes secundus | reverse complement strand
GGGGGGGGGGGGTAGCTTATTTAACGAAGCTTTCAGAATGGTGGCTTCATGGAGTCAGGATGTCACATACTGTACAGGCAGATTTGCAAGGCGTTTTATCATTCTGTACCACATGGAGCGAAGCAACCATATTTTCTTATTTCCCGCTGCGCCCACTGCTTTGTCTTCCACCATTACGTGGCATTTTGTCGAGTCTTCAAAGCAAACATTACACAAAATTAGAAACAATATATTTATCTCACTTGGTACAAGGCGACGAAGACGTTGTCTCACACACAGAACCTACACAAATGCATGAATTTAGACACATCTACAAGCCCCACGGCTAAATTATTACATAATTATAATTGAGATATGTGCCTTGCATAATATATATATATATATAGTACGCAAGTCAATTCAAGAAAATTTCCGTGAATAATTTTTAATTAACAACGAGAAAAGTTGCATCCAAACTTACAACCTGCTTGGCGCGAACAGTCTTTGTTTCTTCTCGCGCCGTCCGCTGGTTATCTCGCGGCGCCAATCTTCGAAATTACAGTAGCTCGTCGTCTCACTCACTTCAGCACCTTACAAACTGCCCCTTACTACATTATGGAATACATCCTTTCCAATATTACATTTCGTACAAATATCGGCCTAACAAACTGCATTTCCGCACCCATCAACATGATATAAATGCGTGAAAAGGGTCCACACGGTCTCCGATCTCAATACGGCCTATTTCGCAAGTTTTAACTTCTATGTATCTACGTATATAACCTCGTGGTTCTAGTCCGCAAGCGAACTATACCGATTGACCGACCGCCGCTTGTCGGCGAAGTTAGTGACAAATTTAGAGGATAGAGGGTGTAGCGTGGTAGGCGCAACGAATCCCCACGGCCGTTAATTTCGGTTTTCTATACCGGAGCCGCTATTTTTTCATTCAAGTAGCTCCGCAATTATCATCACGAGGCTAAGTGGACCCCGTTCCAGACCCACCACCTCTCAGAAAATCTGGTAGCACCGGGAATCGAACCCGAACATCTGGATCTGTAGCCACGAACTCTGCCCACTACACCAAAGAGGCGGTCCTACAGTTTATTTAACGACAATCACTAATAGAATCTCAACCATAATTAATTCGTTATTTAATTGATCACTTTTGCAATGCGAAGTATAGCCGGGATAGCGCAGTCGGTACAGCGACTGGCTACGGGTGGACGATCGATGGGTCGGAGTTCGAATCCCCGTAAAGTCAAGAATTTTATCTTCTCCTCGTCGTCCAGACTGGCTCTGGGATCCACCCAACATCTTATCCAATGGGTGTCCGGGACTCTTTCCCACGGGATAAAGCGGCAGGGACGTGAAGATGACCGCTCACCTCCAGCAAATGCCGAAGTTAAGAAAATATGGATCTACACATCCACTCCCCTCTACGCCTTCATGACATAGTGCTTAATTAGTTAAGCATGAGAACAACTTTACCTTTTACTGCCAAGCAGTTGTGACATATGCAAATATGCACACAAACGCATGAGCAATTCAAATAGTGGATTACTGGCAGAGCTTCGGGTGTGTCTGGGGTTGGAGATGGGATCATGGAGTGTGACGACATGAGGGTTGTAGGGAAGCTGCGACCGACCGACCTCCGAAAACATCGCTGTGCTAGTGGGTTTGCAGTAAGGAACGAACTCCATGGCTTTAGTCCGAAAGCGAACTATACCGTCCGAGCGACCGCCGCTTGTCGGCGAAGCTACTGCCAACTTTAGCGGACAGAGGGTGTCGCGTGGTCAGCACAACAAATCCCCACGACAGTTAATTTTCGGTTTTCTAGACCGAAGCCGCTACTTTTCAATTCAAGTAGCTCCTCAATTATCCTCATGAGGCTGGGTGGACCCTGTTCCAGACCCACTACGTCTCAGAAAATCTGGTAGCGCCGGGAAT
>NW_019742984.1:773-1990 GCF_002891405.2 Cryptotermes secundus | reverse complement strand
TGCTAGCTTGATAACTTTGCGTTGCGTGCTTGCTAGTTTTTCGTTGCTAGCTTGCTGGATATGCGTTCCTAGCTAGCCAGCTGTGGGTTGCTAACTTGCCAGCTTCTCGTTTCTAGCTTGCCAGATTTGCGTTGCTAACTTACTAATTTGCGTTGCAAGCTTCGTAAATTTACATGGCTAGATTGCTAGCATTTCGTTGGTACCTTGCTAGCTTTCCGTTGCTATCTTGCTAGCTTTCCGTTGCTAGCTTGCTAGCTTTGAGTTTCTTGCTTGCTTGCTTTGCGTTTCTTGCTTGCCTACTTTCCGTTGCTAGCTTGCTAACTTTTCGTTGCTAACTTCGTATCCTTGCGATGCTAGCTTGCTAGCGTTTCGTTGACAACTTTGATAGGTTTGCGTTTGCTACCTTACTAGTTTGGGGTTGTTACTTTGCTAGCTTTGAGTTGCTAGCTAACTAGCTTTGCGCTGCAAGCTTGCTAGGTTGCTCGATATGCGTTGCTAGCGTAATAGCTTTTCGTTGCTATATTGCTAGGTTTGAGTTGCTAGCTTGCTAGCTTTTAGTTCCTAGCTTGCTAGCTTTGCTTTGCTTGCTTGCTTGCTTTGCGTTAATTGCTTGCTAGATTTCGTTTCTAGCTTCCTAGTTTTGCGTTGCCTGATTGCTAGGTTAGCGTTGCTAGCTTGGTAGATTTGCGTTGCTAGCTTGCTAGCATTGCGTTTCTAGTTTGCAAGTTTGCGATGCTATCTTCCTAGCTTTGCCTTGCTAGCTTGCTAATTTGCGTTTCTAGGTTGGTAGATTGGTAGATTTTCGTTGCTATCTTTCTAGATTTGCGTTGCTAACTTGCTAACTTTGCGTTGTTAGCTTGCTAGCTTTGCGTTAAAAGCTTGCTAGTTTTGCGTTTGCTAGCTTGATACGTTTGCTTTGCTAGCTTGGTAGATTTGCGTTGCTATCTTGGTAGTTTGCGTTGCTAGGTTTCTAGCTTTCCGATCTATCTTGCTAGTTTGCGTCTCTAGGATGCTGTCATTGAGTTGCTAGCATGCTAGCTTTGCGTTGCTACCTTTCTAGCTCTGCGTTGCTAGATTGCTAGCTTTGATGGCTAGCTTCGTAGCTTCCTAGATTTGTGTTGCTAGCTTGCTAGTTTTGCGTTTCTAGCTTGCTAGTTCCCTAGATCTGCGTTTCTAGCTTGCTAGATTTGCGTTTCTAGCTTGCTAGCTTTCCTTTG
>NW_019742984.1:0-737 GCF_002891405.2 Cryptotermes secundus | reverse complement strand
ATTTGTGTTGATAGCTTGCCAGCTTTGTGTTGATATCTTGCCAGCTGTGCGTTTCTAGCTTACCAGCTTTGCGTTGCTAGCTTGCCAGCTTTGCGTTGCTAGCTTTCATTGTTTTGCAATNCCAGCTTTGCGTTGCTAGCTTGCCAGCTTTGCGTTGCTAGCTTTCAAATTTTGCTTTGCAAGCTTCCTAGCTTTCCGTTGCTAGCTTCCTAGCTTGCTAGATATACGTTGCTAACATGCTTGCTTTGCGTTGCAAGCTTGCTAGCTTTGCGTCGCTAGATTGCTAGTTTTGCGTTGCTAGCATGCTAGCTTAGCTTAGCAAGTTTGCCAGCTTTGCGTTTCTAGCTTGCTAGATATGCGTGCCTAGCTTGCTTGATTTGCGTTGCTAGCTTGCTAGCTTTAATTTGGTAGCTTGCTAGCTTTGTGCTAGTTTTGCGTTGCTAGCTTGCTAGCTTTGCGTTGCGTGGTTGCTTTCAATGCGTTTCTTGCTGGCTATCTTTCGTTGCTAGCTTGCTAGCTAGCTAGCTTTGAGTTGCTAGCTTGCTAAATTACTAGATTAGCGTTATTGCTTGCTAGTTTTCGTTGCTATCTTTCTAGTTTTGCGTTGCTAGCTTGCTAGCTTTGCGTTGCTAGCTTGTTAGCTTTACGTTGCTAGCTTGTTTTGCGTTGCTAGCTTGCTAGTTTTGCCTTGTTAGCTTGGTAGATTTCCGTTGCAAGCTTGGTAGCTTTGCGTTGCT
>NW_019742983.1:22196-22285 GCF_002891405.2 Cryptotermes secundus | reverse complement strand
TTAAGACCTGCTCGTCTCGAGCGGTTTCCTTTCAGTTCGCCAGAAAATCCAGTTGTGCCTCATTCATCCATTACTTCCATTCTATGGCA
>NW_019742983.1:8556-20073 GCF_002891405.2 Cryptotermes secundus | reverse complement strand
CCGTGCGGAGGAGGGGGAGGGGAGCGCTGACTCACCCCCCGCGTCACTGCTGGTGGGGGGTTGTTCTCCTTAGCGCAACATGTCACAATATTAAGAATACCCTTAATATAAGCAGTCCTAAAGAGACCACACACAGTGTTATTTCTAGCTAGAAAGATCGGCATGCGGCCTCACCCCTTCACCAGTAAGTATTGACATACGACCAGTGGCCCCTCCACTGGATGCGTACGAGGTCGCATAGCCACCTAAAAAAACTGTAACACGTGATGGTCTTTTGGGACAAAGCCCGAGGCTAGGCAGATAGAAGGCAGCTCGCCTGAGGCGAGGGTCGTCATTCTCAATGTAACATTTCTATGTTTCTTTCTTCATTCTTTTTCTTCAATAAACTTGGTTAGTAATATTATCAACGTGTGGAGTGTTGTCTGTTTAATCTTGGGCTTCAGCGTCAGCTCCTGCACCAAGACGAACCCCTGACTCTCAGTGGCCTAAGTGAGAGTTTTTAGTGAAAAGTACGCGGCGGCGGCGGGACCTGCCACCTCCCACCGGCGCCGAGTAAAGACGTTACACATCATCAGGCGTTTATAAACAATAAAATGTGTCAGTCTTAGTTACTGAAGTACTAAAGCAACGGATGCGTTGCTACTGGTCTAACCGTGTAGAATGCAAACCAATACACATCTTTCCGATGTACCCGAATATGTACGCGTCGCAGAGTAACTGTTGACGGTACTAGGCCTCCATGGCGTAGTGCTTGTCCTATTCACCTACCGGCTTTCGGGCGAAAAGGACATTGTACAGCGTTTACCAGCCGATCATAGCTACCGCTCGGTCTAAGGCATGAACCGCCTTCTCCCGCCTCAAGCACTGGGATCGTGGGTTCAAATCCCACTCGAGACATGGATGTCTGTGTGCGTTTATTCTGTGTTTGCGCTGTCCTGTGTGCAGGTAGCGGCCTTGAGACTGCCTGATGCCCCGTCCAAGGAGTGCTACGGACTGTTTATAGGATCAAGACCATCAAGACACTGAAAAACGGACAAGGCCCAACAAAAGGATGTAGAGCCATAAAAACAACAACAATGATGATGATGATGATGATAATAATGATAATAATAATAATAATTTATCCATGAAGAGTAAATATTCTCAAAGGAGGGAAGTAGCCCCCATACGAAAATGCACATTTCGATGTTGAGAATGTTTAAATAAAAATATTGAAGCTTTCCTGTAGACCGAACAAATTAATATGTCAACGGCTTTTTCCTGTGGATTAAAGTTATAATATTTTGGAATACCTTGATCAAGATATATTACAATATTTGGCTCTCTGTGATTCGGTCCATAGAAAATTATCCTGTAATTTTTCCAGATATTATGATAGCCTATAAAATTACTGACGTCACAGAAGCTCGAATAGACAAAAAATGGCCCAAAGCTATTGCACACAGTTTTCTACATATTTCTGACTGATCACTGCTTATTAGTTGGGTCAACTATCTCTGCAGATGATAACAGTTTAATCAACATTAAATTTCGCTTTAGCATCGATAGACGGAGCAGCGTTTAAATTTGCACCTATGCGCCCTCACTTAGGGAGACGGCCATCATAAAAATTAAGCAAGAATTTCTCGATAAAGTCGCAAAGTTGTGCTTATGGGGCCCCTCCGAAGGGCGCCCGTCTTTGGAATTAGAATGTTTAAATTCAACGGGCACCCATCCCTTAAATACCGAATATGATGAGCACAATCCTTGCAAGTTTTCAGGGGCCAGTGACAAGCACATCCGTCCCGACAGATGGCATTACAGAATGCACCTCTTCGTATTCGGGGGGGGGGGTCCTGAATAGAAGTTGATTCGTTTACATTTATAAATCGTTTTCTTTCACGCTCACAATAATTTCTCCTAATCCATACATTAGGAAGTAAAAACACGAGGTTATTCATTGTGCCTCTTAATATCTGTGGTTAACACATGTTGACCTCAGGACGGACTAGATTTCATAACATACCCAGATGTTTTGCTTCCCGTCTCAGGGAGGAAACAAGAAGCTGGTGGGAAAGCGACTGAAAACTGACCGACAAGGAACTCAGACTATATACATGCCTCTGCTCTCTACTCACAACAGCGTCAACTAGACAAATGCACTAACTTCAATTTAAATCTCATGCAAACTCTTGACTAATAATGCACACGCATTGACCAGAATTAAATATATCTGCCTGATGTTGCACTAAATCTATATAAGTTAAGTTTCTTCAGTTGAAACTGACGGACCGACAGAGGTGATTCCATGTTCTTAGTTAATTTAGCATCGCGTGCATTTCACGTTTACTCTTCGCAGTGAGCTCAATTCAACGCCAGCAGCTGTTGTTCTTGTGAGGATATTGCGAGTCCGAGAAGTACCGTTTGTTTGTTTGTTTGTTTGTTTGTGTTTCCTTTAACACGTCTCAAGTGACCCAGGCACTGCAGGGTCGAGTGAATAAGAAAGCAAGGTGACAGAGAAGGGTTCTGTTGCAATAATCTGGTATTTACCTGAAGGGGCTGAGAGAGACCACGGAAAATCCCAGACTTGATACCGGTCTCTGGGACATCTCCGTCGGTAAGCATGATTGCTACCCAGTCGGCCATGACGCCCGATGGAATTCGCGAAGATTGGGCTGTAAACTTACAAGCACACGAGTGTGCAAAATGCGGTGAACCCCTCCTGGGTCCCGACATGGGAACTCCATTAGCCTAGGACTAAGGCCACTTTGCGACCTCTTCCACGTACTGGATCCAGTTCCACCCTCTCCACTGACATCTCTTGCTCTTGGTGTCTTCCATCCATTTAGGTGCATAAGTTACCCAAGTTCAAATTCTGTTTATCTATGGGTCTACAGTCCTTTGTCAGATCTTTGCCGCTTTTTCAGTTTCTTCATCCCATACACGGTTGGAAGGACCCCTTGGACGGGGGATCAGCCCGTCGCTAGTCCGCTACCTACACACAGACAGACATCCATGCCTTGAGTGGGATTCGAACTCAGGATTCCAGGGCTCGAGCGAGCGAAGACAGTTTACGCCTTTGACCGCGCGACCACAGTGATCGGCTAGGTTCAAATTCTGGTCATGTTTAACATTTACTAGTCATAATCTCAATCAAACGTGCTTTTTCATGTCAAAGATACAAAAGAATTTAAACATAACGGATGGGACCTAATTACGGATGCGGGGAGCAGGAAGGCTGGACCTTTAAGATGTCTTTAGCGATTTCCTAATGTATTGTGCAGTAAGAAAACCACCTCCACTGTAGCCGCGTTAAAACAAAGGAGGCAGCCTCTGATGAGTTGCAGTACACAGGGTATTCCCCAGTTCTCTTCAGTCTCCACACACACTTACATTTCGAAATGACAGCGCGATAATTGAATTCAGACAAATAAATTAACTGTTAACAGCCTATGTTCCGTATATGTTTCCAATATACTGCATGTATTTCAGTACACCCGAAACTGAAATCCAAAACACAACGTAGACCAGCCCTGTCAAAAGCGGCGCCCGTGATATAAATTTCTGGCGCCCTCCGTAAGCACACATAATTGAGCCGATTTTTAATAGTAATTCAAATTGTAAGACAAGAGATATTTTTGAACGTCTGGGTACTGTTAAATATTTTCACAAAATTTCCTTGAAGCATGGTACAGTAATAGACATTCCTTGAGAATGTATACTTATTTTTTCTCCCTTGCTAACAACACCATTCTTAATTTTTTTTTTCACTAGAGAAACGGTCGTCCTCTCAAGATCAGGTAATTTTCCCTAGTGGTATTTTTACCCCCTCAAATAGCCGCAAGTCCCCATTGATCCGGCTTTCATGGATTTCGGATTTATGGCCAGGGTATCATAACATTTTCTGTGATCGGCAGGGCAAACATATTCACCGACACGAACATGACTCTGGGGCCCAGCTTACCGTAATTTCCCCAATTTCTAAACTCATCAGCAATACGAATCAAAGTTCCTTTAATCCCAATAAAACGATGCCGCAAACAATAAGAATTTGTTAAAGAGGGACTTACACTAATGGAAATTGCTAAGAGCTATATTTCCAAGTTCGCTTTCTACAGCCAAACGCTCAGTATTACTTGCGGGTTTGTGACGTCCATAGTTCAATTGTTATGTGTCAGGTGTTGTGACAAGTAGTGCATTCAACTAGTTACACAGTTATCGGTGTACTTTAGTTACTGTACTTCAAATTGAATAAATAAGCAGTATTCTTTTATATAACTATTCTTGATATGGCTAAAAGAAATAAAGTTATAGTTTTAACAGTGAATGGGAGGAGCAGTATTGTTTTATTGAATGCAGAGGAAAACCTGTGTGTTTATTGTGTAATAGTAGCATGTCTGTTCCTCAAAAATTATGTAGAGCGACATTTTTGACTAACCACAAAAACTTCAACAACGAATTTCCTGTGAAATCTGAACTAAGACAACAAAAGGTGAAAGACCTAAAATCTAAATTAACCTTGCAACAATGTGTATTTACAAAGCCTATCCAGCAAAGTAGTAAGGTAACAATAGCTTCTTATAAAATCTGTCATGTGCTAGCTAAAAGGAAAAAAACCTTTCAGTGTGGGGAAATAGTTAAAGAAGCTATGATCAGTGCCGGCGAGTCTCTGTTCGATGGTCACAAAGATAAATCTGCACTTATGTCTTCTATCAAAGGACTTCAGTTGTCTCACGAAACTGTTGCTAGATGAGTTGAACAGATTTCTGATAATCTGGAATCTCAACTACATCAGGATTTGCAATCGTGTGAATATCTTTCACTCCAGCTTGATGAAAGCACTGATACATCGGATGTTGCACAATTATGTGTATTTGTTAGAATGGTTTTGGGCGATTTTACAGTAAAGGAAGATTTCGTTAAACTGCTGCCACTTCATGAACGTACTAGGGAAGAAGACATATGTAATGTGTTCCTTAAATTTGTGAAAGAATTGAACTTACCACTTTCAAAACTTGTTGCTGTAACTACAGATGGGGCGCCTTCAGTTACTGGTAGGAACAATGGGTCTCTTGCTCTTTGTGCTAAGGATGAATCATTTCCCAATATTCTTTCTGATCACTGCATTATCCACCAGGAAGCTTTATGTGCAAAGTTTTCGAAGTTCGACCATGTTATGAATGTAGTAACTCGTGTGGTGAATTATATCAGATCGTCTTCTACTCGTCATCGAAATCTTTTGAATGTGTCGAACACTGACCATGGTCTCATAATTTTCCATGCAGACATAAGGTGTCTTAGCAGGGGGAAAACACTGAAACGATTTTGCTGTCCTCTGGATGAGGTCAGGGACTTTCTGAAATCATCTCCTGGCCAATATTATCAAGAACTTGATGAAATATCATGGCTACTAGATTTAGTTTTCTTGACAGATATTACCTCAAAATTAAACGAGTTAAATCTTGTATTACAAGGGAAAGATCGTAACCTTTCAAGCATGATAAGTGTAGTTAATGCGTTTCAAAAGAAACTAAAGCTATGGATTGCACATTTAAACAGAAATTCTCTTTCACATTTTCCGCATATGAAATCTGTCGTGTAAACCTTAAATGGCTGTGAATACGATCTTCCATCTTTTGCCCAGCATTTTGAAGCCCTCGTGACTGAATTTGATAATAGATTTAGCCAGTTTGAACACTTGAACCAGTGACAATGATTATCAGTAATCCATTCACTTGTGTTGACGTTAGTGAACTTGCAGAATAGGTGTGTGAAATCTTCAGAAAGTATAATATTGAAGAATTATGAACGGAAATTTTAAATTTCCAAGAAGACACATATCTTTGAAACTCTCATTTGCAACTTGGAGCAATTTCTGGACTCTGGTGGACAGGAATAAATATCCCATGATTCATAGCATTGCTCTGAAAATGTATTCTTGTTTTTATTCGACGTATCGTGCGAAGTCGCATTTTCATCTATGAGCATCATCAAAAATAAGTACCGATCCTGCCTAACAAACTCACACATAGATGATGCACTAAGAGGAAACTCTTCCAGCTACACACCAGATTTTCGAAAACTTGCAGCTAACATGCAGTGTCAAATTTCACACTCATTATTATTATTATTAGTAGTAGTAGTAGTAGTAGTAGTAGTAGTAGTAGTAGTAGTAGTAGTAGTAGTAGTAGTAGTAGTAGTAGTAGTAGTAGTAGTAGTAGTAGTAGTAGTAGTAGTAGTAGTAGTAGTAGTAGTAGCAGTAGTAGTGTAGTGGCGCCCGTACCTCCATAGGCATCAGTGAATTGTGCCAGAGTACATAAGAACGCTGGACAACACTGATGTAGACTGATCAGATCAACAGATATGTTGTTTTGTTGGGTTACTGTTTATTATCCCAATTTCGGAATTCATACTGTACGTTTCAAGTGCACGGACCAGTAAAACGTGGGTCTAACGATTATAGTACAATTACACATATTATCAGTTAGCGAAAACGGAAACTATTTTGCCTACATACTCATGAGGAAGTGAGCCTAACAAAATAGCAATCTAGTACATTAGGTAAACAAATTTTAAAACAACCCCGGCAACGTAAATTTGTCAAGAATATTCTAAATCAGTGGAAAGAGAACTATTTCGTCTGGCGGATCACACCTCCAGTAAAGGCATGCACAATACACGTCTAAGCCATGCCATTCATCTATTCATAAAACTACATAAGTACCACTGGTTCAAAATATGTTCATAAACTAAAACAAAAACAAAAATATGACGGCATTTCTCTCTTCACTATCACCTTAATTTTCCGTGAAAAATGGGATGTGCAGGCGTCACTCCTTGACTTGTGAGGCATCCATGGGCTGACATCAGGAGGGACGAAACTCGCTTCATTCTTAAGGAATGTTTCATTTGTTTTTGAGATCACGTTACTACATTTGCGGTTTTAGAATTATTACAGTAACCATTTGAAGCCTGACGGCTACTAAATTTCCTAGCTCACGGAATACACGTACACAAGCTCTCCCTTGCAACTGCCAATCGGTTTCATATTATTTACGGAGATGGAAGAAATATGTTACGATAATCACACGACCATATAAATGCAGTAGCTAGGCCGACTGTAGAGTTCATTCATAAGGAATCACGTGTACGTGCAGCTATTGGTTTATTTTTTAAGTGGATCGGCGATAATCAAACGTTTTTATCGTGTATATAATTACGAATATTTATAAGATATCCGTAGATAAGGTAACAAAACGAGAAATTTCCGAATTGCTCGGAATTCTGGTGTTCCTGGGCTCAGATTTCGATATTTCGACAAGGAGATCGCTTGTCATGACATTTTTCGTGGGTTTACTCAGTTTCTCTAGGCAAATCCCAACACGGTGTATCAAATTAGGCCCAGAACATTTCTATCCACATCCTTTCCGATCCACTGTTCACTAACATTCTACACTCTCTTGGCTATTGAGGTTGTCGTGACAGAAAGTAAACAGTTTATTGGGCCTTGTTTTTAAAGGAACGCAATGACAACCGAGCAGATTATGTTGCTATGATACCGGAAACTAATGATGCACTATAACATCGCGCCCCAATTGATATTTCGGGGGCTACAACAGCTTATTGTCATCCTGGCGCCATGTTACTAGAGGAATATACGTGCTCTCTTCATGTTCAGGGTACAGAAACCTCATGTTTCTTCGAAATATTAGCAGTCAGCTATATAGGCACGTAATGCAGCACGGAAGTGAAGACAGAGGTACTGTATTTCACCGAAACACCTACCTGGCTATATAACCCAGAAGACAGTAACATCGCGAAACATTCCACCAGATTTAGGGTGTAGAAGTCTAGATAGAGGCATTATGCTTCTCTGAGACTTAAAGGTTTCCTTTCTGTATGGCGCTTTAATAAATACCTTCTTCACAGTAGAAACCAACTTGTCAACAAGCGGAAAATTTGCACGAATTATTTCTGCAACACGGTGCAACCCATGGGCAAGGCAAGTCAAATGTGTCATATTTGGAAATATAACTTTAAAAGCAGTACCGGCTTTCATCATATAACTTGCGGCATCAGTCACAAAGAGTAATACGCGCTCATACTGAATGTCATTCGGCCATAGTAAATTCATGGATTTGATAAAAAATCCGGAAACTGCGGAGCTATTTGTGGTTTCAAATTGCTCTACCGCAAGAAGATATGGGGTAGATTGTTCATTCTTATTAAGGGATCCAACTATACACTTTGCAATAAACCGTCACTCAAAATCTTGTGTTTCGTCGATTGATACCGACACAAAATTATCTTGAATCTTATCTCTAATGCTTTCAATTGTAAGATCGTAACACTGCTTCACGTAAATTTTACGCACAGTAGATTCATCCGGCACTTTGCACTATGTATACACGTACTTCTCTATGAAGTTTCTCACAGTAGGGCTGGTTAGTTTCCACAGCGGAATATCTGCCGCTAAAAAGGCTTCGCATAAATCAAAGGAAAACTGTGAAAAAACTATTATTAGATAATTCACTAAGCAATTTTTAAACAGGAGCACTTTTCGTGGATTTAATTTTAATATTTTCTTTGTGAGAAGCACTTGAAGGCGTTTTTCAGAACCAACTGTTTTCTCAATGCTCGAAAATAAAGAATTTCGTTATCCTTACTTATTATCTCTCCTTCGAACTCTAGCGGATACAGCTGTAATTTAGTTTTCTGACTTACTTTCACTTTCGGCATGACTACAGAAAGCTAAACAAACTTAACTACAGACTAGTTACCACTAACGTGAATGGCCCCCAGCTTCAAATGAAGAAGCGTAACGAACCTCATGGAGACTTCGGAAATAAATAAGTGAAGTCCCTTATCGGTTGAATAGTGTTACGTTGATAGTGGCTACATGTGAACGCTTTCGACTAATCTCTTCGCGGCCACTTTGTTGGTACGCGGATGAGGCAAGTTACGAGTAGAGGAATCTGGTAATTCCCGTTCTGGGTATTTCAACAGAAACATGAATTATGACGAAATGTTAGTCAAATATGCAACATATTCTAATACGGAAAAGAAAAATTGTGTACACACGACCAGGATTGAAAATTTGAACTTAAAATTAAAATATGTGTGTCTGTGTGTATATATATATATGATAAACGTTTTAAAAAAGGAAATGTGCAGTATAAATCGAGATCTTCGAAAATATGATGCTTATTCATAAAACAGGCAAAATATGCATTTATGTGCACCACCAAACCGTGTCCAAAATTTAAGAAATGAAGTAATTCATACATATATCCAAACGAGCATACTTTCTGGTTGCAAGAAAGAAATATGCATTTGCATTAAAATCCGGTCCCTACTTATAAGACAGGTTCTGCATTGGATGATACGATTTATTGACACCTTGTACACACAGCTCGGGATTACAGGCAATACAGCGCTGTCGCTGATCTACACTCTTTACAGTTCACCGCTGCACACGACCTAGGGTTCTCAGTCTTCACTATTGGTATCCTGGCAACGGATTTCCACACAATAGTTATACCAGTCTCACTGCAACTCCAGCATGCATGAAGTTTTCTTTGCACAGTCAAATTTCTTCTTGTTATTATTCTACAACTGCTAACTCAATTTATCTGCTCCCAAGCTCATGTCCCGACGTTCTTGAAATTCAGCTCTACACCATACTGTTGCCGCCAGCTCTGTATTGTTGGGAAGGCAGGTTTACAGCACCGTTGCACAGCAACGGAAGTTACTCGACTGTTGCTTTTCTATTCATTTCCGGGGAAATGTGTTTACCTAGTCGTTGCCCAGCAATGAACGTCTATTTTGACTTCGCTATTCTTGTTTTCCAGCGTCATGTCACAATATTTTGAGATTATTTCGTTGTCTTGAAAACAAAACGTGGCTGGAGTAAGTTTGCTGAATGCAAGCTGTCAGATCCGTTGCCTAGCAATTAACGTCTATTCTGACTTCGCTGTTCCTGTTTACAAATGTCATGTCACAATATTTTTAGATTATTTCGTTATCTTGAAAACAAGAAAACGTTGGAGTAAGTTTGCTGGATGCGAGCTGTCAGATAGTTCCGGTAGAAGCATACGTCATGTACCGCTCATTATTTAATGTAATGCCTGAATTACATAGGGGAATTAGCATGAAACAAATATAACTGGCTTCACGGACGAAAAGAGGAAAATCGCAAATGTATCGATTCCAGGTCGAGTGGGATTTGAATGTGGTAGCTGCCGAGTATGGCGTACAGGCTGTATTCAGTAATAACATTCTGTGAGCAGGATTGTGTGAAAATGTGAGACGAGGTATAATAACGAATAAGAGGGAATTAATTTTTAAAACTTAGGGTAACTGGAATAGACATTTAAGTCCACCAAGTATAACAAGTTTAATAGGAGTAAGTGAAAATTTCGCCGTTACATGTTTCGGCCAGTACTGGACGCCATCAGTAAGTATAGCCAGTATTATAGAGAAGCACGAGTAGGTTATATACATGGGATGGACAGAATAATGAAAACACTAAGAAATTGAGGGATATAAATTATTTTATATATATTTTATAAATATATTATATTGGCTGGTTTGAAAGAAGTTCAGTTGGTAACACTGAATGGTTTTCTTCTATTTGTTTACACTCCATAGTGCTCCTGTCAGTACGTTAGTGATTATGTTGAGTGACGGTCCGTGTGAAAGAATCGGAAAACTGGAGACTTGTCCGAATTTGAATGAACACAGGTCGTTGATGCGCGTTTAGCTGGAGCATCTGTGTCAAAAACTGCCACATGATTAGATGTATGGAGACAGTTTCTGAGGATATGTCGCGGCATACACGAATCATGGGAAGACAACTTCACAGATGAGGAGCACCGAGCAAAAGTCAAAATTCACAGAACGGGATCGTCGTGCATCGAGAAGGATTTTTTATAAAAATCATAGAACTACTGCAGCGCATGTGACAGGACAACAGAACTGAAAATTCATCTTGAAGACTCTGTTTCCAGAGAAACTGTCCGACGTCAGCATCACGGATCCAGCATCCACGGTAGAGCTGCAATTGCTGAACCTCTAATTACTGAAAGTACTGCTCAGATGCGTAAACGATTGTGTCACGACCATAATATATACTTGAAAAGCGCGATATGCACTGTTGAGTCGTCCTTCACGCTGTTTCCTCTATCCGGAATGCCTGGTTCCAACAGTGCAACACGGGGGAGGTTCTGTGATGGTTTGGGCCCACACGTGCCCGCATCAGTCGCAACGATATTTCAACAGATCATGACGGAGCTCAATGGGGCCAAGTCAGAAGAAGACAGAATAGTGGACAACACAGAAACTGTATTCATTTGCATACAGGTGACATGTACTACTGGCTATGATCACGACAAATAACAGACCAATAATAATAATAATAATAATAATAATAATAATAATAATAGCATTATTATTAGTAGTAGTAGTAGTAGTGGCGGCGGCGGTGGCGGCGGCGGCGGTAGCAGTAGTAGTAGCAGCAACAGCAGCAATTGTAACACT
>NW_019742983.1:6246-8511 GCF_002891405.2 Cryptotermes secundus | reverse complement strand
GTGTGTTATCAACAGTTCTCCAGTCAGCGGACTACAGTTGGAGTATAGCAGCCGTCGCGGAAAGAAGATCCGGACGTGTGTGTAATTGTGTAATTGGGAGCGTGTGATACAGTGATACAAAGCTCCCCTACGGTAAACGTGTAGACTACTGAAGACAGAGTGAACTGATTTGCGCATAGGGTTATAAGTCGTGAAACCCCGCAACAGTGTCGACAGATTAATGCGCTTAGGGTTATAAAGTGTGAAACCCCGCAACTGTGAGATAATTAATTGTAGCCGTTATTTGTAGATTGTTAAATAAACCAATTAACCATCTCTACGGCGTCTTCGGTAACGCAAACACGTTACAATATAATTTGCATTCGGGACGAGTGTATGCATTCCTTCTCAACATACATGCATAACGGTTGGCGTGATTGCGCGAATGAGATTATTATTATTGCTTGAATGACACATGATTCTTCGTTTGTTTTTGAGACTTTCTTTATTTTTTGCTCTTTGTTACGTTATATCTGGCTATTGGGCTGCTGAGCAAGCACGTAAACAAATAAGAAATTGAATTACTGCGTACGCTTGTCACGTTTCCCAACAAAATTACCAGTGAACTCCGATCCCTTGTGTCACGGGTTAAAAGTTCAGGTCTAAATGAAATAAATATATATAGGCAGCTCAGACAAAGTAAGCTGAACTAAACCAGCGGACCGTAAATTTGTCATACGTGCAAGCAGATCGTACGTAACGATATTAAATATTATCTTGCTTTGTAAACTGATCAAATGAGTTTGCTTAGGAATAATTTTTAGCTGTTTTCTGTTATTCAGTGAACAAAGCAGTATTTTTAACCGGTATATTCTCAACTGTCGTCTATTTTCTTTTGTTTCTTCAGGGATCGCGTCTTTTGTTATTTTAGGATCAGTTTCACTGACAATCCGATTAATCAATTTATGGAATCAAATTTAATCAATTTATCATAAATGTCAGCCTCCCGTTGCAAAATAACAAGTAATTAATTTCCCTTAGTTTCTTTAGGTCTTCGTTACCATTTTCAGCTTCGGATGAATTGCTGCGGGCTTCGCCAGTACAGTCATTCTTGACGCCTGGTCCCACGGGACACATGAACATATTTCTCTGTCTCACAAGTACCAGGAATCTTCCTGGGGATTAAGGGACGGCCGGCTCGTAAGGCTGACAAACTCACCGCCATCTGTGAGCCGGATATTTAGAAAATGTGGAAGCCTCCAAGTCTCACAGACCTATAGGCCTTCACGGCCTGTAACAGGTTAGGATTTACTTTTATTCTTATTCTTATTCTTATTCTTCGTATTAATATAATGATTATTTTACTAGCTGTACCCGGCCAGGCGTTCCTGTGGCTCAGTCTGTTAAATGGAAAAGAAAGAAAAGAGAAACCGCACGTTTTTTATATGTTTAATTTCACAATGCTTGTGGGTATACAATATTTTTTGTTGTTCCATTGCCTGAGCAGATATAGAGATTGTCTGGTTTGCCGATTCTAGAACACGCAACATATAATTGTCCATGTGAGAAGCAACCCGTGTCTAGATCTGAACCGCACAGTTCTAAAGATTGGCCCTGAGCTTTGTTGATGGTGAATGCAAATGCCAATCGAATTGGGAATTGCAGTCTCTTAAATTGAAATGGCACATCCGTTGGAATCATAGGAATGCGAGGAATGAGGACATCTTCACCTTTGAAAGTTCCTGTCAAGATTGCTGCTTCTACGACGTTGCTCAATAATTTTTTACTGCAAGTCGTGTGCCGTTGCAAAGCTTTGGCTGGTTGATATTTCGCAACATGATAATTTGCACGCCTATTTCAATTTCAGTACGTGCGGTGGCATCCCTGGCAGATCGAGTGAATTAAAAAATTCTGTTGGATAATTAACCGCTTCATTTGCTTCCACAACAGTGTCGACGGACTTCTTTGTGACTGACTCGCAGTGAATGTTAGACTGAATGATATTGTTAAGTTCGTAGACGTCTTTGTGCTTGGCCGCAAGAATAGCTCGTTCACTCAGCCAATCGTGATTCTTATAATTGGTTTGAATATTGGGAAATACTTTTTCAACCAATTCTTCTTTTGACGTCACTAAATTGCAGAAGTTATGCGGCAACGAAATTCGTCCTGAGGTCAGATCAACCGGCACCTTTCCGTTCCCAATTTCCAGCAATTGATGTGAGAATATCTCAGCTGATCGATCGTTTTGCAGCTGGACACGCATATTTGTAGTTAATTTTAACGTCT
>NW_019742983.1:0-5493 GCF_002891405.2 Cryptotermes secundus | reverse complement strand
CCAACAGCATGCGAAGAAAGAAGCATTCATCTTGATTGGGATGCACGGTGTACAGTCTGCCTATCGTAGTTTCTTTGAATATGCCAGTTTGTCCGTCGACTCGCTCTCCTCGTTTGCGTCGTTCAAATGATTTTCTACTCGCATTCCATGTGTAATACGTAGGCACTTCCGAATACAGCAGTGTTTTCGCAAACGCGTCATTTTGACATAACGCGAAGAAAGCAGTTAACGTTGTAGCCGGTGGATTCAGGGCTATTTGTTGCGCATTTGCAGTTGTGAAATAAACGCGTTGTCCATTGTCTAGATGTACTGCTAAGTGAAGAACAGCTGGACTTCGTTCATGTATGGGATATGAAAGAATTCTCCATACAACCTCATTGTTGCTTATGTATCTTCCAGCCTGATACTGTGCAATTTCATATGTGCATGACCGCATTCCTATCACTTCTTTCTGGTTGCACGCCAAAAACTGCCATATCGCTGCCTTTATTCACGTACTTACAAATGTATTTGATGGATTTAACGCAGTTACAGTATTCCACGTTTATGTGCGCTTTGTATGTTTTTGATAGCAAAGGCGAATATGGAAGAACCCACCGGTTATCCACTTCGATGTCATCGTTTCGCATTTGTATGGTTGCTAATTTACAGCCATCTTCTGCTGATCTTGTTCCGTATGAAGGATATTCATCGTTTCCTGTAAATGTGTTGGATAGTAATGCTCGAGGATATCGCCTAGAGCATTTACCGTCTATCACGCATGGTGAATTTGGATTCAGTGTACCGCAAGGTCCATGTATCATATTTTTCGTCACAACTTCATGCAAATCCTTATCGAACTCGGCATCGGGTATTTCAGCGCATATTACATCGTCGATTTCGTTTGAAGTGAGTTTGTTGTAGAGCCAAATTAGTATATGTGCGTGTGGCAATCCTCTTTTTTGCCATTCCACTTAGTACATGCAGCAGCGCACAGACCCAAACACTTCATGTTGTACCATGAAATACATCAGCGATTTCAGCTTCTGTCTGAAAACACGTGCTGTGACGTCATGCCTATCCACCGGCGATTGCCCAGGAAGTAAGAGCTGTTGTATATCGTCCCAAGCTGGATTGCATGAGAACGTAATGAATAGACCTGGACGCCCGAAGTGACGAACACACGCAATTGCATCTTGAGCGTACTCATGCATATGACGTGGACTGCCTGTATATGAAGATTGCAAAATGGTTAGTCTTCCAACGTTAGTTGTATTACCGTCATTTACAGCAGCATCTCGCAAATGAACGTATTCTTCAGAGCGAAGCTTGGTCTGATTCAAACGGATGAATATCAAACGTTCTGTTTCGATTTTTGCATACATATCTACGATGTACTGGTGAAACAATTGACGGCATCTCAAAATGTGATTGTCTTCATTCTCTCGAATCATTAATCGGTATGAATAATAGTTCATTGCGCTGAATTTCATATTTGTTTCTTCGCCACTGACTGGATTTATCGTCTTAACGTTGAAGTGATATCCATCGGCACCATCCCAAAAAATTATTTGATATTGCAGGGTATCGTAGCTTCGATGAGTTTCTGCAACTTTTGTCAATTGATCGTTTCTCCGATGAAGAACAATATCTCTAGGTTGGAATTGATCTCCGACTATAACAATTGCCACTTCGTCTATAGTTGGAGCATTGAATCTTCGCACATGTTGTCCTGCAGGCGTTTTGTCAGCATGAACAACAATCTTGTGTGTATCAGATGGCATCATGTCCATTGCTGTTTTGATCAAACGCAGTAAATTGTTTTTTTTTTTCGTGAAGAAGCTCTTGCAGTTGGGAAACGATGGACCTTTTTATGCCAGTAGAAATTCCGCAACGTGCATTCAATTCATCATTGCCATCGCCGATGAAATACATTTGTAGGAATTTATGTTGACCATCTGGGAACGGAAGCAGGGAGTCGGGTTTATGATAAATTTGTCCTTTGACTTTGAAAGTTGGCATAAATTGAGCTGTTACGATTTCTGCGCCGAACGACGTAATTTGGAAGCATGAGTTGTATTCCTGATGTTAGATAGGAAATGCTTTGATTCGGCTGTATATCCGGCAAGCAAAGTTTTTAATGGCTCTGGCGGTTCTCCAAGTTCAGGCAGTTTAATTTCTCCCGCGGCGCAACACATCCCTTTCGTTTCTCCATTAAATTTCAGAGTCTTGCAATAAGGACACACTTCAGTCATAGTGCCGATGACAACATGCCGGCTCAAACTATAATCTTCAGCTGGGCTGTACCGGAATGCAAGGTGATTCTAATCGCGTGATTGCTGAGCACGGAGTCGTGTTTGACACTGATCTGCTGTTTCTCGTTGATGTCTTTCAGCCACTCTCAGCCTGTCGCGTTCATTGTGTTCAGAACGAAGCAGATCTGAGGCTGCAGAACGCGATCGCCGTGCTCGCAACCGCGCATCCTCAAGTCTGGCTGCACGTCGCTCTGCTGCTTCATCGGCACGTATTTGAGCCATTCTTTGCCTGTTTCGCCCGTTCGCTGATGCCCGTTCTTCCCCAGTTTGATTTGCAATTACTCGTCGCACTGCTTCCGCTCCGCGAGTACGACGACCCAAGTTTGATCTTCTGCGAGGCATTATTTGGATGAACTAAAGCAGATCGATTGCACTGAAGAAGAAGAAGAAGAAGAAGAAGAAGAAGAAGAAGAAGAAGAAGAAGAAAGAAAGTTCTAACAAAAACATATAAAATTGCAAAACATTAAAAAAGGAAAGCACACGAACTGGAAAACAAAGAAGAAAAAAAATACTAACGAAATATTTCAATTCAAACGCAGATCAATCGACACAGCTCAATTCCACAGTCAATTGCACTGAAAAATAAGTAAAACAGTTAAGAAAACGAAATGAAAAACAACGAAAGAAGAAAAAATAAACAATACTCACGAAATGAACGCTATGGTAAAGGACACAGCTCAATTCCAACGCAATGTCACACGAAATAATTAAATCAAAATGAAAATAAATCGAAATCTATGAAAATCCAATTAAACAATGCAATCGGAAACACTGAAATGGAATCGTAAAATATTTAGTATAGCGTGTGTTGCTGTTACGTCCAACAGATGGCGCTGTTTTTTAAAGAAGCATGATTTTACCTGTAACAGGTGTGACATCTATATAATAGGTATATAAAAACACGCGCGTATTCGAATGCAACTTTGTATCAAAATTTCAAAGCAATCGGTGAAGAACTTAGGGGATTTAAGATTTTGAACAAACGAACATTTACATTTTTATTTATAAAGATAGTAAAATATTTTGTCTGTAATATCAAGTTATCTTCATAAATTGGCGAACAGTGTTTCGAGCGCATTTAAAATATTTATATGTCATTGTTGTATTTTAGTATACGGTACTAATTAACGCATCAGATTCAGGCGTGTAGTCCGTCAGTGTTAGCAGATGTTCAGGGCACTGCCGTAGAATGTGCGCGCGCACTTTTGAGCTGAGTTGTAAGCACAGTATCCTACTGTACGTACTGATGACCGTATGAAGGTGCGGCCACACAGAGTGCTACGGTATGTTCGCTACGTACGCTGTGTACGCTATGTTCGCTACACCGCGTGGCCACACAGAAAGCTATGTTTGGTAAGAAACTGCTCAGTCTTGAATGAGATGTTGGCCGATAGTGTGCCGGGGGGGGGGGCAGCGATGATTCCGACGATGAGCTTTTGCTGTTACTTTCCTTGTGTAAACGTAAAAGGAAGTGGGTGCATGGTGTGAACTTAAGAAGAACAAAGTTTGGTGAATTTCATCATCTGATAAAGCAGTTACGTGAAGATGAAGTTAAATTTAAAGAATATTTCCGAATGAATGGGGTTGATGAAAATATTTTAAGTTCTCCACTTATACGTAAAAGAACAATGTTTGTACATTACAGGGTGTATTCAATCCTCAAGAAATCATGTCCCAGGCATTATTCCGCGTGTTCTGGTTCCGATATTCTTCCAACCCTTTGTTCCACAAACATGGACACTTCCTTACTTCTTCAGTCGATTCCTCCAGTGTCATTTTCATCTAAGCGAATGCTGCGCTGAATGATACGTAACACGTGTTGTAATCAGAGTGGGAAATTACTAAGGCGCGCAGCTGACACCTGGAAGTGAGCCTAGTGCGCATCCCGTCCAGCGCGACGATTTAAAAATACATTGTATAGCCAAGAATCAAACACTCTGCGACGCAGCCAACATAGCGAACATAGCGTACGTAGCGTACGGAAGTCTGTGTGGCCAGTCACATTGGCAATAAAGGGAGATATTTTTCTGGTCGTATAGCAAACATAGCTATGTAGCGCTCTGTGTGGCCGAACCTTCAACCATTCATAGTGATAAATGATATCTGATTCACCAGAATCTTACGAATGGTACTGTATCGCTATCTTATGGAGGCCACTGAGGTACGCCTGCGCAGGAAACTTGGCCAAATTCATTGTTACGTGTGTTTCGTCTCGAAGGGCGTTACAGATCCCCCGTGGATGGCTGAGCCTATATAAAATAAACTACAGGTGCACTATGGCCCCGGGATCGACTCAGCCTCTAACAGAAATGAGTACCAGTAATCTTCCTGGGATAAAGGGCGGTCGGCGCGTAAGGCTCACAACATCACCCCCATCTGTGAGCTGATTGTCTAGATCAGTGTTCCGTAACCTTTTTCTACTCGCGGCACACCATGAAGTATCCGTGACTCAACACGGCACACCAAAATGTTATTCCCCTCAAGAACGCATGATATCAGACAATTAATATAAATACGTAACGTGATCAACTTATTACTATAATATTATTATATTGTTATTTTATTAAAACAGAAATGGACTCGTGCGTTTATTAACAATTAATGAACTTCAATTCACTGTAGAGTGTAGAAAATACACTTCTATTACTATTAAAGTAGATAATTCTACTCATACCTTCAATGTGATACTTGTGCCTGCATAGCTGCACACAGGCGACTGATCCGTGGTGGAATCGTTGACACCGCAAGTCTCATTTCTTCATCGATGAAAATGAGCCGCTCCCTCCTTGATGTCTTAATTTCAGTTCTTCGAGTCATTCTTCCAAACCCTGGGTACAAAATTTATAGCTGGCGGAGACTACAACAGCAAGCACACATTTTGGGGCTAAAGACTCATAACAACAACAGGCAGAGAACTACTCGAAACAATCCAAAATAACAATTACGCCAGCATATCGACTGGAACACCAACATACTGGCACACCGATGGAAATAAAATTCCTGACTTACCAGACTTCTTCATGACAAACGGCATCTCTCCTAACTACACAAACGCAACTGCAAATCCTGACCTAACATCGGACCACACTCCGATCATTGCGACAATAAGCACATCAGTTACGAGTATGCTAAGGAAATCGAAGCCCAGACTTCGCAACTCCAAAACAAATTGGGATCTCTTCAGGAAAATAATAGAAGA
>NW_019742982.1:0-1119 GCF_002891405.2 Cryptotermes secundus | reverse complement strand
TAACCTTCTGCAACCTTCAAGAGTACAGCACTGCCGCAGCCCCAAGCTTTTAGCCTGGAATTTGAGAGTTTGGCTGCAGATGTAGCTGTATTTCCGAAGAAGGGGATGCAGTAGCCAATCAGCATCAACGGTCAGAGCCAAGTTAATATACATGAATCTAGTGCTAATTGCATGACTCAAAGATATTGCAAGAAATCTAAACAAATCCCTAAACTGTCTAAACTTGTAACCTCCAAAAAGTCTTCAAGAGCTCATTTATAGCCACACTTTCAAACTTTTGGATGAGGATTACAGAGCAGTGTGGCAGATGAACATTCATGTGTCAGACAGGATATAAGGATAAACTTTGTTTCCTGACTGGTTGACCACAACCACGTTAATCTCAGGTGTAAAGCACCATTTCCATGTGCAGCAGCCCCCAAGTTCAGTCAGGAGGTTTCATAAAGATACTTTTCTTCCATTACTCTACTTGGTATTGGGTCCGAAGCTTGCTTTCAGTGTAAAGCAGATGAGCCAAGTGGATGAGAACTGACCAGTTGGCTTGCAAAAATGGCTATTTGAAGAAACGAAGTTCATCCTCATACCCTATCTAGGAGATAAATGTTCAACTGTGGCAGTGATGTTTAATCCTCAACAGATAGTTTTACAACATTGGCTTAAAATGTGCTCTTGAAGGGTTTTGAGGTTATAAGATCCAGACAATCAGGGTTATATATACATTTCTTGTATCTTCAAAATATTTGCATTTAGCACTACATTCATGTATTTGTAAATGGACTTGGCACCTGACCATTGATGCTTATTGTCTACTGCAACTCATTTTTCGGAAATATGGCAACATTTTCAGCCAGATTCCCAGAGCTGCAACATGACTTGTGTTGTTGAATGTCCTTGAAGGTTATTACATCCAAAAATTGCGGCTTTTGTTTACATTTCCTGCTGTACTTATAAGAAGTGCAGTAGGCACGAAGTCATGTGGACTTATGTGCCCCCGCCCCTTAATGTTGGTTGGCTACACTGTCGCAGTCATTGCTTGGAGTGTTGGGGGGGCGGGGTTCAATGATAAGTTCTTTTACCCCCCCCCTAGAGGCGTGGTTTCGTTTACTGTACCCATAGATT
>NW_019742981.1:0-529 GCF_002891405.2 Cryptotermes secundus | reverse complement strand
TACAGACTGACTAACAAATGACAGACCCGACCTCTCATCACAGAGACATGGACAAGACAGTAACATTCATTCAAAGAAATATCTGGTCATGAGCCCCAGCTGGGGCTCGACACCAAGACAGACAGACTGACTGACCGTCAGTTGCAACGTGACTCTGACTCTGACTCTGACTGCAAGCAGTTCAACTCAAAACGGCAACGCAGTTAGACGCATCAACTCCACTTCTGCTACCGGGCCGCTGACGTAGCTGCCGCAAGCCTTCAACAAACGCATCTTCCGCAACCCAGCAACCGACCGAGCCAGTCGATCCTACCGGCACGCTCAGCATGGCATCACCGCCCAGACAGGCCAGCCAACGCTTGAATATTATACGTGTATTCCGTGTTCTGTATATTGACTTTAAACGATTCAATATATACAATTGTACAGTTTCGTGTGGTTTGTCTATTGGAGTATTGACGACAATCCCACAGAACTAACTAATGATATTTTAAGTGCTCTCAATGCCAGATTAATTGTGGGAGGGATT
>NW_019742980.1:94142-131900 GCF_002891405.2 Cryptotermes secundus | reverse complement strand
ACACTTAATTACTGAACCAAATGTTTATATCTTAGCCATGAGTCTTAATTGAAAATTTGTGTAATCTAATAAAAGATCGTAATTTACATTTCAGCAATTCATTAGCCAAATTCTTTCGACCAATTTGCCGTAACAATCAATTAAGAAACCAAAATCCATAGCCTAATCGTTATTGAACCAGAATTACATATTAACAGCCATCAGTGGACCGAACACAGGCAAGCACTCGCGCGACCAGACGAGTCGCAGAATGAAGATGGCCGGCACGCCATCTCGAAACTCTTTTGCACCGGCTCTATCGTACGACTAAACTGAGCGACCCCTGAAGTCGGAGTGCCAGCGGCTTCTCTCGTCCGAGCCAACCAAATTCAACATCATTGACATTCTGTTCACTCAAGATCCTAAAGTCGGCAAATTCATACTGGCCGATATCCTTTCGTGCGAAAGCGAGACTTGCCTCTGTATTGTTCACCCGATTTGTCTGCATTTTCTGTGAACTGTACAACTGAAGCCGGACGCCCGAGAAAGGTGCTACGTCTAAAGGTGGTCTCAACTCTGGTTTCCGGCCTGCCAACCTGAGGTTCACCTAACGTATTTCAATTTACAAGAATAATAATAAATTTCTAATAAATTAAATATAAAATCAACCTATCGTTAAATAAAATCATTCCCGTTAATAACCCAGGGCACAAGAGTACAGAGTTCAGCTGTGAACTTTTGGTTCACAGTGAACTGATAACGGTATGAAGGAAGTGGCCGTGTACTGCATTTAGATATGAGTCCAGCATTCTCCTGGACAGACTGGGGAGGAATTATACAAACAACACTCCGGACAGTCCGTCTACAAGCCGAGACTCGAAGCAGGGGCTTCAGTATAAGAAGCATAAATGCTACCAGCTGTATCCTGAAGGTCGGCGTCTCAAAAGCGAGAACAGTAATTTCTAAAGAATATTATAGAGGATCAAATAGGCATTATTAAGGCAGATCTCAACTCGTCCCATCTATCGGACATGGGAGCCATTTCACGGAGATTGACAACTGAGCGGTTTTCTTGCAGTTGAAGGTGAAGGTCTATACTTACATATCAGCTGAGACAGGTTCCTACTTGTCCCTTTACCTCGTTGAAAACTGTCCAACGAGATTACATAAGTAAAGATATTCAAAGTTCTTGGAACTGGGGCTTCTATACGAGACATAATTCTGCTGTATGGCGGGGCTCAATACACCAAGGGAAAGTCTCAACTTTCATCTGTATTACTTTACTGAAGACCGTATGACAACAAAGCACTCTAGTCGTGATTCTGTTCCTGTTTACTAACAGTAGCTATCTGAACAAGACAAGCTTGGCAGTCTCCTCATGGAAAGGATGCAAACATCACTAAAGCAGCTGCTGGTACAGACCCTGAACCCGTAACTGCTGGCAGGAATATATAAGCAGAAGAATAAAAATGGAAAGCAAAAAGAAAGGAAATACTGGAGGCGAACTGAGGAACGGAAAGAAAAGGAAAGATGAAAGGTGAATGACTAGCGGACACGGAGCATTTCGTGGAATAATTGGGAAGCGGAAACCGAAGAATCGTAGAAAAGTTGCCCCAGTGCCATCTTGTCCACCATAAATCCCACATGACATGACTTGGAATCAAACCTGGGCCACAGTGATGGAACGCTAACCGTGGCACAGCTAATGTTTTGTGAAAGTATGATGTTAACTATAAGCATAAATAACATTTATCGAGCGAAAAGTGAAGCTAAACAGCACAATGCTTGTAGAATATGAATTCCAACCGTACTGTAAAACTGGGACATAACATTACATCAGGCCAGACCATTCTAAAGAAGCAACACCTGATGCAATGTTGGACGAGAGAAAAGAGTAACTGCCTAAAGAAATCTTAGGTAAGATCCTATAATATCCGTGGCTTTAGTCCGCAAGCGAACTATACCGAACGAGCGACCGCCGCTTGACGGCGAAGTTTAGTGCCAACTTTTGCGGATAGAGGCTGTCGCGTGGTCAGCGCAGCAAATCCCTACGCCGTTAATTTCGGTTTTCTAGACCGGAGCCGCTACCTTTCCATTCAAGTAGCTCCTCAATTATCCTCACGAGGCTGAGTGGAGCCCGTTCCACAGCCACTACTACTCAGAAAGTCTGGTAGCGCCGGGAATCGAACCCGGGACCTCTGGATTTGTAGCCAGGAACTGTCCACTAGACCACAGAGGCGGTGAAGTTCCCATAAATCAACAGATAAGCAAGCATTTTGACGACTACTGAAATATTTCTCTAGAAATTAGCAACTAGACTGTAACATCAGCCGATGTGAATGCGAATTCAATTAAAAAGAAGACACGTCTAAGTACATTAGTGCCCCCAGTTTATACCTGAACATGCTTTTAGATTCTTTTACTAGTAAGAACTTAATACAGAGGCACGCAGTAGCGTAGTTGGTTGAGGCACTATGCTACAAGCCGGAAGGTGGCGGGTTCGAATCCCGATGAGGTGGACCTTTTCAGTTTACCTAATCCTTCCAGCAGCACTATGGCTCTGGGGTCGACTCAGCCTCTAACATAAATGAGTAGCATGAATCTTGCTGGGGTGTAAAGGGCGGTCGGCTCTAAGACTGACAGACTTACAACCATCTATGAGCCGAGTGTCTAGATAAAATGTGTGAGCCTCGACGTCTCACAACCCTATGGGCCTTCACGCTCTGTTACAGGGATAACTTTACCTTTTTAAGAACTTAATACAAAAATAATGCATTTACTTCAAAAGTATTATAATTAACATTTAAGACTTCAGAGAATTTCTACTGACGGGATATGGAACTTGCTTGTAGAGCATTTAGAGACAGGCTACTGAACATTCAAGCCTCCTATTTTGTTATTCTTCAGTTAAAACACAAAGCTCCTCCTAGCGAACAAAAAGAACTTATTTTCTTATTGATATGTGGATTATTACATTGCAACTGAAAAATATATGAAACTCAGAATCTACATCAGATCGTTTGCTTGAGTGAGCCACGTTCATTTTGTTGAAGTACAAGTAGATGGTTTACATAGGTCATGAGGTTCAGAAGTTCGTGTACCTTTTCATCACACCCCCTCGAGCAGCCACGAGTGTTGATGCCGCAGCGGGGTGAAGGGGAAGAAGAAAATAAAGCAAAGGCGGCGATATCCGGAACCTCTAATATCGGAGGGTTGCCGGATGTCGTGATTTTCCAGATATTAGACCGTTATATCGCATATTAGTGTACCTAGCAACCTCCTCATTTCATTTATCATTTCCAGAAAACCTATGATTCAATTAGTTCAGTAAAACCACGTGGAACTCAAATTAAACGGGACACATCAGCTGCTGGTCCATGCTGATGATGTGAATCTATTGGAAGACAACATATCTATCTATCTATCTATGTTTCTACAGCCCTTTGTTGAACCTTGGCTGCTTTTTCAGTTTCTTAATCCTATACACAGATGGTAGGACTCCTTGGACGGGGGATTAGCCTCTCCCAAGGCCGCTATCTACACGCACAACACAAACACAGGATAAACGAAGACAGACATCCACGCATTGAGTGAGTTTCGAACCCATGACCCCAGAGTTCGAGCGAGCGAAAACAATTTGTGCCTTAATCCGCGCGGCCACTGTAATCGGCAGATAACATGTATATCACAAAAAATTTAAATGAGGCTAGTAAGGAGGCTGATTTAGTAAACGCAGAGAAAACTAAGTACATGTTGCTGTCTCATCGCCAGAATGCAGGGCAAAATCATGACATAAAGACAGCTGACATCCTTTGAAATGTGGCACAGTTCAGATATTTGGGATCGACAGTAACAATCAAAATTTGATTCAGGAGGAAATTAAGATGAGACTGAATTCCACTAATGCTTGCTACCATTCAAAGATGGCGCTGACGAGAATACTTGGACCGAAGAGGCATGAAGTGACGGGAGGGTGGAGAAAACTGCACAATAAAGAGCTTCATAACTTGTACTTTCCGCCAAGTAAAATTAGAATGACCAAGTCCAGGATGAGACGGGAAAGGCATGTAGCACGAATGGAGCGAAGATGAATGCATGTAGGATATTGGTGGGAAAGTCAGAATGAAAGGAACCATTAGGAAGACCAGGACGTAGGAGGGCAGATAATATTAAAAAAAATCTTAGACACAAAGGGTAGGGTGGTATGGACTGGTTTGATCTGGGTCAGGATAAGGGCCAGTGGAGGGCTCTTGTGAACACGGTAATGAACCACTGGGTTCCATAAAATGTTGGAAAGTTCTTGAGTAGACGCACAACTGACGGGTTCTCAAGAAGGGCTCAGTTGAATGAAGGTAATTAGACATCGTGTCCTGTTTTCCCTGCCGCACTTTTCCCTTTTCATCACTACTCGTAGTATGGCGTACATATAATCTAAGGAACAACAAGACACCATTATGTCACTCTTTTAATTATCATATTCACAATTAGTCAGTTTCCGGTTAATACTGCTTTCTAAATCATCCACTGTCGGATATCACAGCCTCTGCTGTGGTCATGGTCAATGTATTCGGCCCCCGTAGGAAACAACGATATACAGCACCTAAAAATTTTGGGACCGCTGCTTGGTGACCACTGACCTCAAAGCTTTCATTCTGCTGCCAGCCTGTATTAATGTTCATATGGATCAACGGAACTGCAACGCGAACCTGGGGCTTCTATACGAGGCATAATTCTGCGGTTTGGCGGGGCTCAATGCACCAAGGGAAATTCTCAACTTTCTTCTGCATTACGTACAGACCCTGAACGGATAACTTTGGTGGCAGGAAAATACAAAGTTAGCCTAAAGGAAATAGACAGTTAAAACGACTCGTGTTCGTGAAACTTACACGCGCAGTCCAAAAAAGTCGACAAAAGACTGTGCGGAATATCTTGCGTAAACGTTTACGAATGTTGCCTTACCGGCTGCAATTCTTGCGAACCCCACTGAAAACGACAAAACCCTCCGCCACTCATTCTGCATGGACATGCAGCAACGGAAGGAAGTAATGATTTCTTTAACCGGCAGTTTTCGGTGACGAATCAACGTTCCACATTAGCGGTACGGTGAACAAACACAACGTTCGTATACGGGAAACTGAAAACCCGAGAACTGTAGTAGACCATGTGAGGGATTCACCTAAAGTGCACTTTTTTGTGCTGTATCCCGTAAAAAGTGTACCCGTGTAAACTTCAGGGCGTACTTTTCAAACCATGTAAGTATCTCGGCCATGCTATTAAAACTCTTCTTTCTGTAAATCTTTGAAAGTGTCTATTTCTTTTAGGCTAACCCTGTATAAGCAGAAGAATAGAAATGGAAAGCACAAAAGAAAGGAAATACTGGAGGGGAACTGAGGAACGGAATAAAAAGGAAGGACGAAGAAATAAACGAGGTTAAGAGGAGATGAGGAAGATGAAAGAAGGACAGAATGAGATTGAGACGAGGGAGATAGAAGCTGAAGGGAGTGAAAGAATAGGAAGAAATGAACAAGAGGTAAAAGGAGCGAGAGACAGAAATGAACAGAGGATGGGAAACACAAAAACAGCGTCGCTTCAAACCCCGTCAGAGCTACTGCACTGTTTATGAACTTGAACAAGACTGGACAAGTGCGTAGCGTACGCCACAGTCGCTTTCGTTAGAAGCGAGTATAAATGAAGAAATAAACCACAACGATAACTTGTCCCTTATAAAAAAAGAACAATAAATGCACTTGAAATCATACGCTGTTAAGCAATAACTAAATTAGTGAGAGGCCAGAATTGTATACTGAATGAATAAGCAATAATTACTACGCTTCAGTGTTCACTGATACTAAAAACAAAGCCGAAAATTAAATTTAATACATGCTTCGTATTTACCCCTGAACTGGTGACGGAAGCGTTACCAGGAGCGACTGGAATCGGAGGCATGACCAAAGTGGTTTCAACTGCTGCTGTACTGTGATCTGGAAAGCAAATGGAAAAACTACCATATTATTACTTTTCGTGGATAGTCTCTTTCCAAAAACAGAGATACCATGTATGCTTGACCAGCATTTCCCATGTGATGTATCACCCATTCCTCGCCCCGACCACACCTTTCTTACGAATATTAGGAATTCCGTGGCAAGGTTCTCAAGTTGAGACGTGCGAACACATACACAGAAACTCCTATTGAAAGGCTGTCTTACGCTATAATTACACATATACTAGAGTTTGTGTTCAACATACTCTTACTTAAACATTCACTAATTGGAGAGAATGTCAGAAATACTTACAAGACACTTTGACACAGAAAATGCTTCCACTTCTCTTCCTACGGGAGCACTGTCGCACAAAGAAATGATTCCACTTGTCGCCCTACGGGACCACTGTCGTCCTAATTTAAATCTGATTGGCTTACTAAATTCTCGATTCACGAGACACAGTGTCACAGCCAATGAAATTCAATATCCTTCTAACTACTGTCAGGCACGATCAACCTTCTATTGTTGCACTGCTTCAATTTAAGAATTCTTAGAAATGTTACAATAATAATGGATATACAGCTCTGAAATACAAGAATTACATATATTATATTTCAGTTGCAACAGTGGTTCACAGTCTCGTACTTAAGTGATTAAATTCCATATACGTAGCGTCCTGTGTAAATGGTGACCTGGCCTAGCTTGAAATGTTGAACAGTCATCTCACTACCAAAACATATAGGCAAACCTGATTTATCTCACTGTCTTAATGCGACTGTATTTATATTTCTGCAGGAAGGATATTTATTTCAATACGTAATTTTTCAAAGATGATTAAGTAATTTTGCAACCTGTTCAAGTGTTTAATAGTTTTATAATGATGAGACTGGGGAACTCGGTAGCGTAGTTGATTGAGGCACTATGCTACAAGCCGGAAGGTCGCGGGTTCGATTCCCGATGAGTTCATTGCATTTTTCAAGTGACCTAATCCTTCCAGCTGCACTATGGTCCTGGGATCGACTCAGCCTCTAATAGAAATGAGCACCAGGAAACCTTCCTGGAGGTAAAGGGCGGCCGGCGCCTAAGGCTGACCTCACAGTCAGCTGTGAGCCGATTATCGAGAAACAATGTGGGACGTGTCACAACCCTATGGGCCTTCAGGGCCTGTTACAGGGATGGCTTTATAACAGTAAGACACTACGTTATTTATGGTTTAGGTAACGAAATGAAATCCAGAAAAATGTATTAACTTTAGCACATGCTTAAAGTCGCCCTTAATCGGTTATGTTGAATACATGAATTTTTGGACTAAACCTATGCAGTCGAAATGCGTTGGCCTGGAAACGTGTATGCATGTACAGTAATCCCAACCTCACTGCATGTATCAATGTTAGTTAGTTAGTTATTGGAGAGGGTGGGTTTCCCCATGCACTTAGACCAGTATTGATCCATTGTGCTTCCCTCTATGATCTTCTACCAGTCTCTATATCCTACCAATAAATGGTGCGTACCGTCAGTCCCGCCGAGCAAGCGAGTTCGGCCACTTGCTTAGCGGTGTCTAAGCTTAAAGCTTACAGTCCCTCCCGGAGGACTTGTTCCCTGAATTTTTCCGCCCTTAAAAATTCGACGACCTCCGCCGGATATTTGAACCCGCGTACTACGAGCCATGGGGTGGGAACGTTACCTCTAGACTACGGAGGCCGCTATGTATCAATGTTTAATACATGGTCATGGATTCTAATGTAAGTACACTTGAGCAGTTCATGAACAACTGATCTCTTCAGTATGCCAAGCGAAGTGACGAACAGCCGGGATTCAAGCAACACTGTTCCCTTGCTCTTGTATTCTTGTTGCATAGGACGTCCATTTGGTCATAAAGACAGTCGGTAGGAGTCCTTGGAGGGGGATCAGCCCATAGCAAGAGCCACAGACTAACACCAACACAGAATAAATACAGGCAGACATCCATGCCTTGAGTGGGATTCGAACCCACGATCCCAGTGTTCGAGCGGGCGAAGGGATTTCATGCCTAGACCGCGCGGCCACTGTGATCAGCCGCTGTCTGATTACTCTATTGTTCCCGCGACATCAACGGGAGACACGCAACTTCCTGGCTCGTCTGTTGATTATAAATGTTAATGTCCAGACACGACGCGAGCGCTAGAGTTGATACCGTTGCAGGTGCTGATACAGTTCCCCGGAGGCTCGCCTGAAACTCGCATATCAAGACTGGTAGTGAGTTGCCTTGAATTATTCTATTGCGGCTTCATTTAAATACCTTTCTTAATCTTTACACTTGCTATTACGAGTAACGTGACAACCTGATTATGGCTTCCGAAATGGTTAAAACGCCGGTCACGGTAGCCGAGCGGTCTAAGGCATGTACTGTCTTCGCTCGCTTGGAATCCGGTATCGTGGGTTCGAATCCCGCTCAGGGCATGGATGTTTAGTTTTTGTGTGTGCGTTTTTCTGTGTTTGTGTACAGGTAGAGGCCATGCGACGAGCTGGTCACCCGCCCAAGGAGTCCTACCCAATGTGTAAGATTTAGAAAAACCGAAGTGAACGGAGAAGTTCATGGAGGTAGGCCTAGGCCCACTGGGGCTGTAGTGCCAAGGAAAAAAAAATGGTTAAAACTATTTACTTTATTCTGATACAGTTTGTATCTGTTTTACGTATTACATACGAAAAGATAGCAAACGTACAGAGTGCAGACTTAACAGATGCGTTCCGCAGAAATCACAAATTAATTAATCAATTAATTAATTAAAAGGGCATATACTCGCGGTACCGTAGTTGGTTGAGGTCGCGGGTTCGAATCCCGATGAGGTGGATTTTTTCAATTGACCTAATCCTTCCAGCCGCACTATGGCCCTGCTTCGACTCAGCCTCTAACAGAAACGAGTACCAGGAATATTCTTGGAATATTCTTTGGGGTAAAGGGCGGCCGGTGCGTAGGAGTGACAACCTCACCGCCATCAGTGAGCGGACTGTCTAGATAATGAGGGACCCTCAACGTCTCACAATCCTATGGGTCTTCACGGCCTGTTACAGGGACGGCTTTACTTTTTTTTTACTTACTTACTTACCCATACCTTAAATACCGATATGATGAGCACAATACTTGCAAGAATTCAGGGGCCAATGAAGTGCACATCCGTCCCGACAGATGACATTCCAGAATGCAACACTTCGTATACAGGGAGGGGTCCTGAACGGAAGTTGATTTGTTTACATTTATAAATCGATATCTTTCATGTTCACATTAATTTCATTATTCATTCTGCCTCTTAATATCTGCGGTTAACACGTGTTGACCTCAGGACGGACTAGATTTCATAACATATCCAGGTGTTTTGCTTCCCGTCTCAGGGAGGAAACAAGAAGCTGCTGGGAAAGCGACTGAAAACTGATCGACAAGGAACTCAGACTATATACATGCCTCTGCTCTGACAGCTATTCACAACAGCGTCAACTAGACAGACGCACTAACTTCAATTTAAATTTAATGCAAAATTTGACTAATAATGCACACGCATTGACCAGAATTAAATATATCTGCCTGGTGTTGCACTAAATCAATATAAGTTAAGTACCTAATCCTTCCGGCTGCACTAGGCTCTGGGGTTTACTCAGCCTCTAAGAGAAATGAGTACCAGGAATTAATTAAATGATTTTTCTGGTGAGTAAAGCGCGGCCGGCGCGTAAGGCTGACAACCCTACCGCCATCTTTGAACCGATTGTCAAGGTAATGTGGGACCCTTAACGTCTCACAACCCTATGGGCCTTCACGGCCTGTTACAGGGATAGCTTTACTTTTTTTTACTTTTTTATCTTCACAGTTTAAACTTGCGGACCGACAGAGGTGATTCCATATTCTTAGTTAAATGTAGGCATCGCGTGCATTTCACGTATACTCTTCGCAGTGAGCTCAATACAATGCCAGCAGCTGTTGTTCTCGTGAGGATATTGCGAGTCCGAGAAGTATCGTTTATTTGTTTGTTTGTGTTTCCTTTGACAAGTCTCCAATAACCCGGGCACTGCAGGGTCGAGTGAATAAGAAAGCAAGGTGACAGAGAAGGGTTCTGTTGCAATAATCTGGTATTTACCTGAAGGGGCTGAGAGAGACCACGGAACATCCTAGGCTTGATACCGGTCTCTGGGACATCTCCGTCGGTAAGCATGATTGCTACCCAGTCGGCCATGACGCCCGATGGAATTCGCGAAGATGGGGCTGTAAACTTACAAGCACTCGAGGGTGCAAAATGCGGTGAACCCCTCCTGGGCCCCGACACGGGAACTCCATTAGCTCAGGACTAAGGCCACTTTGCGACGTCTTCCACGTACTGGATCCAGTTCCACCCTCTCCACTGACATCTCTTGCTCTTGGTGTCTTCATCCATTTAGGTGCATAAGTTACCCAAGTTCAAATTCTGTCTATCTACGGCTCTACAGTCCTTTGTCGGATCTTTGCCGCTTTTTCAGTTTCTTCATCCCATTCACGGTTGGCAGGACCCCTTGGACGGGGGATCAGCCCGTCGCTAGTCCCCTACCTACACACAGACACAGACATCCATGCCTTGAGTGAGATTCGAACTCACGATCCCAGGGTTAGAGCGAGGGAAGACAGTTCAAGCCTTTGTAAAATTTGAGGCTTTCACGGCGGTGACTATGAAGAAAGCAGTCTTCTGGGATTTGGCACCGTGTATATGTGGTGTTAACCGACGTTTCGGAGGAACGTATCGCCCCCATCTTCAGGGTTGAAGAAAAAGTATAAGTAAATCTGCAAGCGACAACACCGTGAGACACGGTAAAGCAGAAATAGTAGTATTAAGTAGTAGTAGTAGTAGTAGTAGCAGTAGTAGTAGGTGTGTGGTGGCGCCCGCACCTCCATAGGCATCAGTGAAGTGTGCCCGAGTACATAAGAACGCTGGACAGCACTGATGTAGACTGATCAGATCAACAGATATCTTGTTTTGTTGGGTTACTATTTATTATCCCAATTTCGGAATTCATACTGTACGTTTCAAGTGCACGGACCAGTAAAGCGTGGGTCTAACGATTATAGTACAATTACACATATTATCAGTTAGCGAAAACGGAAACTATTTTGCCTACATACTCATGAGGAAGTGAGCCTAACAAAATAGCAATCTAGTACATTAGGTAAACAAATTTTAGAACAACCCCGGCAACGTAAATTTGTCAAGAATGTTCTAAATCAGTGGAAAGAGAACTATTTCGTCTGGCGGATCACACCTCCAGTAAAGGCATGCACAATACACGTCTAAGCCATGCCATTCATCTATTCATAAAACTACATAAGTACCACTGGTTCAAAATATGTTCATAAACTAAAACAAAAAAAATGTGACGGGATTTCTCTCTTCACTATCACCTTAATTTGCCGTGAAAAATGGGATGTGCAGGCGTCACTCCTTGACATGTGAGGCATCCATGGGCTGACATCAGGAGGGACGAAGCTTCATACTGAAGGAATGTTTCATTTGTTTTTGAGATCACGTTACTACATTTGCGGTTTTAGAATTATTACAGTAACCATTTGAAGCCTGACGGCTGCTGAATTTCCTAGCTCACGGAATGCACGTACATAAGCCCTCCCTTGCAACTGCCAATCGGTTTCATATTATTTACGGAGATGGAAGGAATATGTTACGGTAATCATACGATCATATAAATGCAGTAGCTAGGCCGACTGTAGAGTTCATTTATAAGGAATCAGGTGTACGTGCAACTATTGATTTATTTTTTAAGTGGATCGGCGATAATCAAACGTTTTTATCATGTATATAGTTACGAATATTTATAAGATATCCGTAGATGAGGAAACAAAACGAGAAATTTCCGACTCACTGAACCGAAGGGACATTCTAAAGGAAACGCTGAAACCAGCTTACTGAATATCGCTGATCTGAAGGACTTGCTACCGAACGTCGCTGTCGAATTGCTCGGAATTCGGGTGTTCCTGGGCTCAGATTTCGATATTTCGACAAGGAGACCGCTTGTCATGACATTTTCGTTGGTTTACTCAATTTATCTAGGCAAATCCCAACACGGTATATCAAATTAGGCCCAGAACATTTCTGTCCACCTCCTTTCCGACCCACTGTTCACTGACATTCTAGACTCTCTTGGCTACTCAGGTTGTCGTTACAGAAAGTAAACAGTTTATTGGGCCTTGTTTTTAAAGGAACGCAATGACAACCGAGCAGATTATGTTGCTATGATACCGGAAACTAATGATGCACTATAACAAAGCGCCGCAGTTGATATTTCGGGGGCTACAACAGCTTATTGCCATCCTGGCGCCATGTTACTAGAGGAGTATGCGTACTCTCTTCATGTTCAGGGTACAGACGTGAAGGCGGAAACCTCATGTTTCTTCGAAATATTAGCAGTCAGCTATATAGGCACGTAATGCAGCACGGAAGTGAAGACAGAGGTACTGTAGTTCACCGAAACACTGGTATCCACCTACCTGGCTATATAACCCAGAAGACAACAATATCGCGAAAAATTCCACCACATTTAGAGTGTAGAAATCCAGATAGAGGCATTATGCTTCTCTGAGACTTAACCCAGAGAGAAACAATACTGAGAACACATTTCCTCCCTTCTCAAGTTATACCTATGAAGATAGGGACAATGCGTTTCTCCAAAACCTTGGTACCCACTACCCACTTATGAGGCTACATTACCCACAAGGCCACTATCGGGATCACAGAGCGGCCTCCATATTTTTGGTCACAGAAGCGAAGACAGAAGCAGCATCTTCTTCCGAAACGCTGGTATCCAGTTCCCAAGCTACATAACCTAGAATACCGGGAATATACGCGTCCATTTTCCGGGTACAGAAGTGAAGATACATCTCTACTGCACCTACTGGGCCACACAATCTGGAACAAGCCGTCTCCAGCCTCAGGCACAGGCAGCGTGTCGACACCCGCCACATGACCAACAAGACAATAAGTCAGCAGTCTGGCTCTACAGCGTCGAATTGCAAAGTGGAAAAGAATTCGGAAGGAAGCGGCCGTGGCCTATAGGGATGAAAATCCGATTGCCTGGAGTGACTGAAAACCCCGCTCAAAACAACACTCAGGATAGCCAGTGCCCCAGAAGAGTTTCGAACCCATTACCTTCTGAATACAACATGTGTCTTAAACGTTGCGGCTACGGCAGTTCGTTCGCTAAGACAATATTCATATGCTTCTTCACCTTGGCAACTTCACACAGAGACCGACATTTGTTCTGTGACAAATCATGAAACCGAACCAATACAAGTTGTGCAGAACTTGAGTGGCTTAATCCGTCGGAACGGGGCCCTGCAATCAGCAGAAGGCGAGAGCCATCAATATTGTTTCATTTTGCTGTGGTCGTGTCACTGCTATGATACAGCCAGCCAAAATATTCCCCTCGTTTGCAACATGACCTGCCAACAGAGCGTGACATATGTCACTCACAGAGTCGATCAACTCGTGCAACCACGTACTAGACTCGGTCTCGACCGAGCGACTTACCGACTCCTTGCAGCTCTCAGCTGGTCTACATTTTTCTTATCTCTCTATCTAGATGCCTTGTGGATCTTAGCTGCTTTTTCATTTTTCTAATGTGTACACAGTCGGTATGACGCTTTTAACGGGGGGTCAGTCCGCTGCAGGGTCTCTACATACACACAGACATCCATGCCTTAATTGGGATTCGAACCCACGATCCCAGCGTCCGAGTGGGCGAAGACCTCGCGGCAGGCATTTTCCTTAACTGCAGCACAATATTTACGTCATCATAAACTCCTCTAACAGTGCCGGTTACTGCATGCTGAGTATACAACTTGTTTCAGACTTTAAAATCTTTGAACTTCGCACATAAAAATGTATGTTTATGTTCTTCGTACGATTCTCACATGAAGTAGCGGTTGTCCATCTAAACAGCACCACCCGGTTGCTCTTCGCAGCGAAGAGTCAGTGTGCTCACTGCAAGATAAATGCTGAATTAGTTAAATTCGTCACAACCGGGCGTGTGCCTCTTGTTCTGGAGACCCCCAAGTTTCCTTCCCAAAATTTTGAAACTGCCACTTAATGAGAAAATCGCAATTCCACTATCCTTGTTTGCAATGGTTCACAAAGCTCACGTCTATAGCTGTGTTCGGAGCAGTCGCCTTTCCTGGGCCAGGGAAGTCCAGTCCACGCATTTGTATCCTACTTCTGCAAAAGCCAATTTACACGTAATACACCCTCCCATCTACGTCTTCCTAGCAGCTCTTGCAGCCACCGACATCTTCTATTTTTCTCCACCCTCATATCAGTCATACCCCTTGGGTCATAGCGCTGTAAAGAAATCGCTTTGTGCCGGACAGTTTGAACGGGTGCTCCCCGCCTGCCCCCCAGACGCATACAGTGTGCAGATAATTGGACGGGGATCAGGTTCCCGGCGATATCGTCAGGCTGGCCACTGTCATCACATTAGCGGCCTTCTTGGAATGTCGTCTGCAGCAAACAATTGGTCTCAAGTGCTGATATTCCACTATACATGTACAATGTTTAGAGATCCCAAAGATTATATAGAATTGTTTATAAAAAGTAAAGTTTTCCTTCTGTTTAATTAAATAAGCGCCGCGCCATGAAGACGTATGGGGAGTGGAGGTATAAGCTCCGCCATTCTTGTCTTCGACAATATACAGAACTGAATGGTCAGCTTGACGCCCCGGCTGATTTCTCTCTGGCGGAACAACCCCAGTGCCTGTCAGACAAGAGGTTCAGTGGACCCCAGAGTCGGCTGAAATGAGAAAGATTTTGGCCCTGTCCGTGCAGTTCATGGCCCGTCGCTATACCGCCTGATATATCACGACTCTACACAATATTTAGTTGTACCTTAATTAGTGTGATCTTTAAGAATGAAACAAACTGTGCCAAAGTGAATTTATCTTCACAATATTTGATTCAGGTGTGCAAGACGGGATTACTTTAACATAGGTCACACAGCATGCGCGCTGAATGCTGAGAACGGGCAGACATGTTGGAACCAACAGGTGGTTTCTGTAATGCACCACAGAGGGTGTGGCCTTTGTCTCGGTTTTGGTGTTCGTTACACTACATTCTGCAGCATGCGCAAGCAGTGCCAAAAATGTTTTCGTCATTCTATAGATGGAAAGCACGACAGGGTGCTCAAGGTGTACTAGGATAAATGCCTGCAGTAGCGTTAACCATTTACGCTTTGAAAACACTGCGTTCATACCTGCGTATAGAGTCATACGAAATTAGGAGTCATGGAAATGCCAGACAGGATCTGATCCGAAATAATTTCCTGGTAATCGAATTCCATTCTCACGGCCTTCTCCCAGCACTTAACCCTTTAAAGACTGAATTCATTCTGAAAAATATATAGGAATTCAGTTCGTACCTCACAGGAAGCATTACGTCTCCGCTACAGAGACCAACCGGGTTAATGCTGTCGGGGAAATAATATGTTGCTTGTTCTAAGAATCACATGGAACACATAAATACACTGTGTGGGCAGAATGCAGAGTTTATGATTGTTAAAGCAGATGGTATGTATAGTAACCATTGGGCTTTAAAGGGTTTATATATAGCTTTTTATAGAACAAAAAGGATCCCCATTTGTCACCATATCCCCCCATTGTAACCTAAGACAACTGTAGCAATCTTAAATGGTTTCTTGTATAAAAAAGTTACATGTGCAGTGTTGGTGACATACCGGCCTTCCATATTTGCATGGCCGGTTCGCTCCTCTAATGTTCTGCAGTGTGATGTGAGAAGTACAGAATCAGGCGCCATTTTCACAACATAATCCCCCATATCATCCAGAAGTGTGTTTCCACAGCGTTCTGGTCTCCTAACTCCCCTTAACTTTACAGAAGTACTGACCTACTCCGAAAACAAGAAGTATCAGATATAGAGTGTCCGGATGAAAGGTATCCAAAATAAAAAATTATATCTCGGAAACTATCCGGTTTATGTCTTCGGAAAGGAAAACCCTGTAAGTTTTTTCTTTTCCCATTCCCGGCTTAAGCGCATGCGCCGCCACATTTCTGCCACCAAGTTTGGAATTACTAGGACAGAGAGAGGGCTGGTAGATAGATCAGCAGAAGTGGGTCAATTGCTTGGCCCCCTAGGTTTCCAGATCTAACCCGACTGAATTTGTTTTTGTGGGGTTATGTGAAGAACATTGTCTACCAGGTTAAGAACAAAGACCTTCAACACCTGAAAGCCCGCATAAAGAACGCTGTGGCTACGGTAACACCAAACATGCTGGATCGTCCGGATATTTGTCGTGCCACCAAGGGAGCCCACGTTGAAATTTATTGAGAAAGTTATGTACTCAGAAAAACTTTGATAGTTTCCCTTTGTAATGGCGTAACCCAATAATGTGTATAATAAATTCTTTCTGAGGTATAATTATTTTATTTTGGATACTTTTCATCCGGACATCCCGTATACAGTTACATCATCTGGGAGAGCGTAGAAAGGAAAACAAAATTATGGTGAAGTGATTTTGTGTGCTCTATCCGCTAATTAGAGCAGATATCTTGTCACAGGAGTAACTACGGAGTTTTCTATCTCTTGAGATGTAACACGCTGCAGTCCTGCAGAAGTCAACCGAAGTTTCGGTGGGTAGCATTGCCTCGATTTTGAATCCTGCATGAAGATGGTGGCGATATGGTCCTCCGAAACGCTGGTTGACTTTCACCGGACTGCAAGGCATTACATTCCAGACGATAGGAATCTTCACAAATATTTGCTTGACTTACCGAAAATTCTTAGCAGTGATGAAAATTTTGCTCTGATACTAAGTGTATGGAAGATTGGTTTTAAGGTGGTAAGTTCTTCGCTTAATGAGTGACGCTTTCTCAACTGAATATCCCTTTCAGTGTCGGATTGTGCAGCAATATGTGATTTAATCCAATTTCTGCACTGTCACAACATTTGCTCGTCTGCACTGATGAGAACCACAGAAGGCTTCACCCTGGAGCAGCCAATTTTTGATCCGAGACTTGAACCCAGGACATCTTTAATAGAAGCAGCAGCACTGCAATGCGTAACCCAATCGCCACGAGTTCCAAGTCTACTGTGTCTGTGCGCTTCTCACTTCGGTCACCAGGAAGCCTGCTATCCTCAGGGACTTGGTGCCGGGTATGGAAACATGTTCCACCGAAACGTCGACAAACTAATAATTTATACCAGACCACATGACGTCACATCCAAGAAGACAGTATTGCACCAAGTCTGAGGCGCCCCATTGTCTAAGACGCAATGTAAACAAATAATTACTCATTCATTCAACATATGACGTTATTAAAACATTTATTCAAATCTGTACTGTTCTTAGTCAGTTTTTTTCGGTAGCCTCCGGAAATAGGATCCTTGTGGGGGGGGGGCTGCTCCCAGTTTGAGAAACTGTGACGTAACAAAATAACTATATGGAGCTGACCTTTTGTTGAGAAGCCGCCAGTTGAGCAGCTACTCAAGAACTTCCCAAAACTTTATGCAACCCGAAAGTTCATTATCGTCTTGACAAGAGCCATCTATTGGTCCCTATCCTGAGTCAGATAAATCCAATCCATGCCACCCCATACTATCTCTCTAAGATCCATTTTAATAGTATCTACCTGACTACGTCTTTGTCTTCCTAGTGGTCTCTTTCCTTCTGGCTTTCCCACCGATATTCTATATGCATTCATTCCTCTTCTCCTCCATTCGTGCTACATGTCCTGCCCGTCATATTATCCTTGACGTGATCATTCTAATTATACTTGACGAAGAGTACAAGTCATGAAGCTATCCATTGCGTAGTTTCCTTCAGCATCCTGTTATTTCATCTCTCTTCGGTCCAAATATTCTCCATAGCACCCTGTTCTCAAACACAATCTATGTTCCTCCCTTAACGCTAGAGATCAAATTTCACACCAGTAGAGAACCACAGGCAAAACTGCTGGTTTGTACGTTCTTTGGCAGGAGATGAGAAGGTAAAGTGTTTTGAGCTGACTGATAGCAAGCATTACCCGAATTCACTCTGCTCTTATTTCCTCAAGAATCAAATTTTGAATTGTTTCTGTCGTTCCGAAATATTTGAACTTGGCTACACTTGTAAAGCATATATTAGCTGTTTTATGTTCTGAATTGTCCTGCATTCTGGTGACGAGATATCAACATACTTTTTTTTGTTCTAAAATGGATCTCCTTGCTAAGGTCCTTTAAAATTTGTTTTCTTTATGGTATGTATGTCATCTCCCAGTAGATTCATGTCATCAGCATAAACCGACAGATGATGTGCCCCATTTCATTTCAGCCCCGCCTAGACCTTCCTAGTGGCAAAGTTTAAAAGGAATTGACCATTTTGTACAGGAAAGGAATCAGACAAAAATATTTATGTATACCGACTTACATAATTACAATTATGAAGACTTACCAGAATAATCTCATTAATAGGGAACTTAAATGTTATTTGGTTTCCCAGTAACACCGAACAGATATTCGCAACACACTGTTAAAAAGTTGCGAATTGTAACAGCTTGTCACTACAGACAGTGAATTCTGAAACACGATTTCCGGGTTGAAATACACCGCAGTAGCACCGATCTGAAAACGCGTGTTGTAGTAGATTATGTTGTGATCTGGTTATTTTGTGACGCTTTATCAACTGCGAGGACATGTAGCACTGGGAAGAAAGTGACAGGATATGAATGGGCAGTTGGAGACAATATGAGTGGAAGCGGTCATAACCGCCATGCCTAGAGGAGCTGAATAAAACCACGAAGGCATCATTAAGGCAGGATTGGATCGCAACTCAAGTCACCTTCGTGAAGAGCGGGTTATTTGGACTGTGTGGCTGTAATTTGTGAATGGCAAGAAGATACCGGTAATTGTACTTCCGTCCAACGCGTTTAAGTTTAATTCTCACTTCAATACGTGCAATTCAACCCTGTAGTATCTGTACACATTTATTTCAAACTCTTTCCGTAGAATCTACGTTTTGTTGCGTGACCTTGGTATTTTACGGTACTATCGCTAAAACATGGCTGAACTATAGACGAACAGCTTCCAACGATACAAAATTGGCTACAATTTTACAAAGAAAGACACAGAGTGAAATAGTTCGCGTCATAAATTTTAGCCCTAATTTTATTATTTATTGTTAAAGTGTGACGATAAAATTTGGAACACACTGTATATTGCTGTGAAGTTTACAAAATCCCACTTAAGGATTCATGTATAATATTATAACTGGAATTACTTCTGGCACATAAATGTAGACTGTTGTGCCCCAGGATATTAATGCATATACTTTTATCCAACAAGGGGTCAAATTTTTGTTTTATTTATTAGAAAATAATTAGAAGTTTTATAAATTAGAATACGTCGGGTGAACCACAAGTTGGAAACCCGCCGGAAGCCAGAGTTGAGACGCCGTACATTCTTTTTCGCCATCCGGTGTCAGTTGTANGTAAGATTTGAGGCTTTCACGGCGGTGACTATGAAGAAAGCAGTCTTCTGGGATTTGGCACCGTGTATATGTGGTGTTAACCGACGTTTCGGAAGAACAAATCGCCTCCATCTTCAGGATAGAAGAAAGAATATAATAAATCTGCAAGCGAAGAGACCGTGAGAACCGGTAAAAGTAGACTGGTCTGCTTTTACCGGTTCTCACGGTGTCTTTGCTTGCAGATTTCTTATATTCTTTCTTCTACCCTGAAGATTGAGGCGATACGTTCCTCCGAAACGTCGGTTAACACCACATATACACGGTGCCAAATCCCAGAAGACTGCTTTCTTCATAGTCACCGCCGTGAAAGCCTCAAATCTTACATGTGAGTAACTTGCATGTGTTCGGATCACTGATTGTTGTCAATATATAATTTTAGTTCAATGATTTGGGTTTAGTAACAGATTTTCAGAGTAAAAATTGGCCAAAAGAATTTAGCGTATAAACCTTGATTCATGGATTTCTAAAGAGTAATTTTTTATGTATTGAGTGATTATGATTTTGATTTATCAAGTGTTGAGTAAGATGCAAGTGTTTGGTTCAGTAATTAAGCTTAGGACGTAACATTTGATTCACTGATTGCTTGTTAGGAATTCTGGTTCAATGGACAGGAGGCTGGGTGGACCCCGGAGCCAGTCTCTATGCGGACTGCGGATTTTGCTGACAGTAATAACAGAATATACAGCCTGTTACAGTCCTCATTAAGAGCTTCCGATAATGGTTAGTATTGTCATCTCTATGCAATGCTCACTGTTAGAATTACAGTATCGCTATTGTTACTTCCTACGCAACGGCCAACTGTTGGGGCTACAGTACCGCTATTGTCGCTACCTACGCAACGGTCTGTTCTAGCGTTTCCATACAAGTGACTCTTCTGGATTCCAAACACGTTACAGTATAATACTAAACTGACATAGCTGTAAAATTTCACTTCCTAAAACGTTCTCTTTTTTTCCCTGTGCAATGGCGAGAGGCTGATTCTGCGACAGAATGGACGGTTGGCTGCAAGTAGCAAAATGTTGCCAACCACTGCTGTAGATGGGTATGGTGTCTGTGAGACTACACGGTGTCACGTCCAAGAGACCACTACTCTCCATCTGAAAATTTAGCTTAACGTATTAATTCTGCTGTGTTCCATACTCCCGCTCGGGCCTAATCAACTCGAAAATCGTAAGTTCGAACACCAACTGTTGATGTGTTGTATTTTCTTATCTGCTGCTTCTTACAGCTCTCATGCTTTGTTGCGCTTCATGTGACTCGTGCTGAGAATTAGTAAAAGTGGCTTATCTGACACTGGATTGCCACCTGCATCCTGTGGTCTGCAGTTGGTGGCCGGAGGGAGAAGTCGCTAGGAGGTGAAGCCACTGTGAGAAAATGTCTACAGGGAAGAACCGAAACTATTTTAGCTTAAGGGCGACCTCTGGCCCTGCAAGATGGATTATTAATACACACGATCACAAAATCTTGTACTTACTTACTTTCTTATGGAGCTGGGATATTCTGGAGGAACCGCCAATTCTGCAGCTACTCAAGAAAATCCTAGAATTTTATGGAGCACGAAGGTTCATTACCGTGTTCACAAGAGTCCTCCACTGGTTCCTATCCTGAGCCAGATCTATCCAATCCATCCCATCCTATTTCCCTAAGATCCATTCTAATATTGTCCACTCACCTACGCCTTGGTCTTCGCCGTGGTCTCTTTCCTTCTGGCTTTCCCACCAATATCCTATATGCATTCCTCGTCTCCCCATTCGTGCTACATGACCTTCCAACCTCATCCTCCTTGACTTGATCATTCTAATTATACTTGGAGAAGAGTACAAGTTATGAAGCTCCTCATTGTGCTGTTTTCTCCGACCTCCTGTCACTTCATCTCTCTTCGGTCCAAATATTCTCCTCAACACCCTGTTCTTAAACACCCTCAATCTATGTTCCCCCCTTAATTTCAGAGACCAAGTTTCACACCCATACAGAACCACAGGCAAAATTGTAGTTTCGTATATTCTAATTTTTAAGTTCTTGGACAGCAGACGGGAAGACAAAAGGTTCTGGGCTGAATGGTAGCAAGCATTACCCGAGTTCAATTTCCTCTTAATTTCTTCCTCAGTTAGGTTTTGAATTTTTATCGTCGTTCCCAAAAAAATCTGAACTCTGACACCTTTTCAAAACATCAGTTTCCTATCTTTATGTCATGATTTTGTCCTGCATTTTGGTGACGAGACAGCAACATATACTTAGTTTCCTCTGTGTTTATTTCTAGACCAACCTCCTCAATTGCGCCCATTAAAGTTTGTGTGGCTACAGATTCAGAGGTCCGGGTTCGATTCCCGGCTCTACCAGATTTTCTGAGAAGTAGTGGATCTGGAACGGGATCCACTCAGCCTCGTGATGATAAATGAGGGGCCATTTCAAGGAAATAGCGGCTCCGGTCCAGAAAACCGAAATTAACGGCCGTGGAGATTCGTTGCCCTGACCACGCGACACCCTCTATCCGCTAAAGTTGGCACTAACTTTGCCGACAAGCGGTGGTCGCTCGGTCGGTATTGTAGACGTACCACTGACACCACCAGCTTTATATGTAATCAAGATTTCTTTTTATAGTAATTAAGCATAGGATGTAATTAGGAACATTCAAGGGTGACTTAGCCCGATTCTTGGTTTCAAGAATAGGGTCTGCTTCACTGCTACAACNGCTTTGTTGCGCTTCATGTGACTCGTGCTGAGAATTAGTAAAAGTGGCTTATCTGACACTGGATTGCCACCTGCATCCTGTGGTCTGCAGTTGGTGGCCGGAGGGAGAAGTCGCTAGGAGGTGAAGCCACTGTGAGAAAATGTCTACAGGGAAGAACCGAAACTATTTTAGCTTAAGGGCGACCTCTGGCCCTGCAAGATGGATTATTAATACACACGATCACAAAATCTTGTACTTACTTACTTTCTTATGGAGCTGGGATATTCTGGAGGAACCGCCAATTCTGCAGCTACTCAAGAAAATCCTAGAATTTTATGGAGCACGAAGGTTCATTACCGTGTTCACAAGAGTCCTCCACTGGTTCCTATCCTGAGCCAGATCTATCCAATCCATCCCATCCTATTTCCCTAAGATCCATTCTAATATTGTCCACTCACCTACGCCTTGGTCTTCGCCGTGGTCTCTTTCCTTCTGGCTTTCCCACCAATATCCTATATGCATTCCTCGTCTCCCCATTCGTGCTACATGACCTTCCAACCTCATCCTCCTTGACTTGATCATTCTAATTATACTTGGAGAAGAGTACAAGTTATGAAGCTCCTCATTGTGCTGTTTTCTCCGACCTCCTGTCACTTCATCTCTCTTCGGTCCAAATATTCTCCTCAACACCCTGTTCTTAAACACCCTCAATCTATGTTCCCCCCTTAATTTCAGAGACCAAGTTTCACACCCATACAGAACCACAGGCAAAATTGTAGTTTCGTATATTCTAATTTTTAAGTTCTTGGACAGCAGACGGGAAGACAAAAGGTTCTGGGCTGAATGGTAGCAAGCATTACCCGAGTTCAATTTCCTCTTAATTTCTTCCTCAGTTAGGTTTTGAATTTTTATCGTCGTTCCCAAAAAAATCTGAACTCTGACACCTTTTCAAAACATCAGTTTCCTATCTTTATGTCATGATTTTGTCCTGCATTTTGGTGACGAGACAGCAACATATACTTAGTTTCCTCTGTGTTTATTTCTAGACCAACCTCCTCAATTGCGCCCATTAAAGTTTGTGTGGCTACAGATTCAGAGGTCCGGGTTCGATTCCCGGCTCTACCAGATTTTCTGAGAAGTAGTGGATCTGGAACGGGATCCACTCAGCCTCGTGATGATAAATGAGGGGCCATTTCAAGGAAATAGCGGCTCCGGTCCAGAAAACCGAAATTAACGGCCGTGGAGATTCGTTGCCCTGACCACGCGACACCCTCTATCCGCTAAAGTTGGCACTAACTTTGCCGACAAGCGGTGGTCGCTCGGTCGGTATTGTAGACGTACCACTGACACCACCAGCTTTATATGTAATCAAGATTTCTTTTTATAGTAATTAAGCATAGGATGTAATTAGGAACATTCAAGGGTGACTTAGCCCGATTCTTGGTTTCAAGAATAGGGTCTGCTTCACTGCTACAACGACTAGGCAGGAAACACCCCGCAGTGTTTTCCTGGAAATTCATTTCGAAAGTTGACCGGCGGGATCCTTTGGTAAAGTTACACTTGACAGGTTTTGAACCCCGTGATTCAAAAGTGGGAAGGACAGCAACCCACGCTACTGGTATAATTTTTCAAGCAGCTGTCAAAAACGACGTTAGGAATTTAAGGTCCAAAGTCCCAAACTAAAACTAGGAGAGATTGGAACAGTGAGAATTAACTCCCTAAATTCAAATTGTTCCAATCAGCCGAAATTAGGGTAGTAACTTGGTGGCGGAGTTGAAGCTGTGAAGATTTCTCGCTTCAAAGCAGAGTCAGTCTGCTGGAGCAGTCTCTGAACAACTCTCCAAGTGTACAGCCGAAAAATTAGCATCACTGGCAGTTGGGTTTAAAAGTCAAACTTAAAACAGAATTATGTTTAAGTGTGTTACGGGAACAATCTCTGAAAAACTCTGCAAAATTTAATGTGAATCCTAATTTTTCTTAAAAGTTTAAGTGAAAGTGTAATCACTTCTAAGTGTTGTGCTAAAAGAAGCAGTCGCTAAATAACTAGCCAGGGGTCCCAGTCACAAAAGTTTGAGTGATTTTAAGTTGGTTTAAGGGATTATGGACAAGTGCTGTTACATGTATATCAAGAACTGCTCATTGAAGTGTGTGTGGTAGTGCCTAGCTATAAACACTCTTATCTTTCCCGCTGACGCGAGGCCCGTATTCACCCTGAGACAAAATCTCATCGCTCTAGTGCGAATGCAGTAGCTATCACCTTTAGTTTCCAGTTCTTCCCCCCTTTTTCCTGAAAAGTAAGCCTTTACAGTAAGCTTACTGGTGCCCAGCATTCATGTAACCCATATCCCGCAAACAATTATCCACAACACCAACAAAAAGGGAAGAACTGGATAAGAAGGACGCAGCACCAACCTGCAAACTCGGGAGTACCAACAGGTGAGAGGGAACGGCTAGAGGAGCAGCTGCAACCAGCAACCAAGGGGCCAAAGAACTGTTATACAGAGGGAAGGTGGAGCCCAACGTGGAAGCAAACGGACTAAAAACCACGGAGTTTCTTTGTTTGTTTTGTGTTTTTCTTTATGGTATCTACATTATCACCAGTAGATTCACGTCATCGGCATAGGCCAACAGCTGATGTCACTCGTTTAATTTCAGTTCCACCTGGTTTTCCTGGACCTCCTAATTGCATATTCTAAAGCAGAGTAGAAAAGGAGTGGCGATAATGCATCTCGTGCTACTGTTGTTTATTAGCTGTAAATAGTGCAGCTAAACTTTCAACAGCCAAGTGTGTGACACTGAATTTGTAACAACTGCAGAACTCCACATGTAACGATTGAGAAATGTCTGATAGTCACTTTCCTGGAACACAGGGGGTGAGTATCTGCTGATACCATTCAGTACGGTGTGTGTACTTACATTGGCTACATCAAGGGACACTTTCGGGCAGAGGGCGAGAACTCGCAACTGGTGAGTAAGTTTAAAACCCGGCAATCACAACATTTCATTCCCTTGCACTCTACTAACAACATCGTGGCAGGGTCCTCGCGCAGACAAGCTTGACCCAACAATGGACCGCATACCTCATTGATTTCAGCAAACCTAGGACACAGCATTGTTTATTATTACAACCAAGGATGGCCAATCTATTTTTACGCTGCGTGTTTCAGGGGTTTCCAAACTCAGTACATGAACGGTTATGTTGCCTTCGAAATACTTTTAGCTCGGATAAATAATTAGCGTTCTGCTACCGAGAAGTGAGCAGAGACGCAAGTGTGTATTCTTGTACACGGTTCCTCGTTGTTGTACGGCTGTAACTACACCGGAGTGGGTTGAAACGGTTTAGTAAAACCTTTCTAAATACTCGTAATATTTACACTCGAACAGACACATCATGACAAGGCCTTAAATTGTTTTGCTTAGACGAATTTGTAGAACCCCACTTCATATGTACCACCTAACGCTAGAGCGTGGTTTGGCCGCGCGGTAGCGTAGCTGGTTGAGGCACTATGCTACAAGCCGGAAGGTCGCGGGTTCGATTCCCGATGAGATCATTTGATTTTTCAATTGACCTAATCCTTGAATCCTCACTACGGCCCTGGAGTCGACTCAGTCTCTAACAGAAATGAGTACTTACTTACTTACTTACTCATGGAGCTGAGCCCTTCTTGAGGAGCCGNTTTTATGGAACCCGACGGTTCTTTACCATGTTCACAATTACCCTCCACTGGTCCCTATCCTGAGCCAGATCAATCCAATCCATCTCATCCCATTTAATCTCTCTAAGATCCGGCTTCCCACAAAATTTTCTTGTTGTTTCAGCTTATTTCTAACACTGCCTCTCTTTCTCATTCCCTCCCCCTTCCAAAATACACTATTTCAGCAAGTATAGATGCTATTGTCATTAAGTGTGTAGCAAGTTCGTCTGTTCCATTGTTACACCTGATAATGGGAACAGATCCAGTTTGCGAAATGTTGTATTCCGTACATAACCTGAACATGACACAAGTAACACCTAGTATCAACTAAAAATGGGCAAGTTTTAAGTAATTTCATCAAAGCTGAACAATAATTGGAAATAATTTTACCTGAGTTTTAGAAGAAGAAACCGGAGAAAGCAATACAGTGCAGCAGTTGCGTGAAAGTGCCTAACTGATAATGACAGTATAAAGTAGAAATATTTCGGAGAAGTAATATGTATAAAAACCTGAGGGCACGGCGCACCAACAGCCCACAAGCATGACAAGAATTTGCGCCTTCAACAATGCCCCCTGCAAAAAAGGAAAAAAGCAAGAGGATGATGAAATATAACATTTATTCCCTTACTTCTGTCTTAAGGCTTATAAAATAAATGTAATGTGATTTAAATGGATTTTTATTTTCCCTTTCACTCTTCTGTTCCACTAAGTGTAATGTGCAACAGGGCTGTCCAACTTCTAATTACCTAACAGTGGAGTACCAGTTGCCCGCTTCATAAATGTACGTATCACTGTTTTTGAAATCGAGTGATAGGAAACGCGAAAATGCAGAGCGCGTAATGAGTCTGTCCAGCAGCTCATAGGTCGGCTGTGTTACTAAATGCTTGCCGGAATGGTTCGATGTTGTATGTGACTATGGAGTCATACTACAAGGGACGGACAAAAACATGGAAACGCCTCGTGAAATGCATGCCTGAATTGAAGTGTTTATTTTATCGACGTTCGTAGGTGACGCTGAGGTATGTGCCCAGCACCACTACCTGTACAACCTCCACAATATGTTGCAAGCTTCATTTGTTGTCGAGACTGTTCTGTGCAGGTTTCGTGCATCATGTCACAGCTAACAGAATTCGAACGCGGGAAAATTGTTGGGGCCCGTATGGTGGGTGCTTCCGTAACCAAGGTAGCCGAGGTTTCTGGTGTTTCGCGAGGCACAGTATCCAAGATTATGACCGCATACAGGAGGACTGGAGAAAAAGCACCCGATAAACAGTAGTTCCAGACTCCGTGGGAAATAAAAAATCATATGGAATATTTAGTAATCACTTTCCGTAAATTCCCCGCTCACTTCACAGTATTCGCCACCAACTGATAGAGGATAAAAGCGTTAACGTATATTTAGGCTGGGGCCACACGAGCGCACAAAATCCGTCCTTTGTGACACGAGTCACAATCGGCCCGCGTGACGAAAATATTCTCTCGTATTAACGGGAATGTTGACTTCTAAACCTGTCAGTCTGTTGTATAACGGCATCACAACGTTGTGAGTTGTGCAATGAAATGGAGGATCTCGTTTCCAACAATTTCTTTTTGTAAATTCAATGAGAAATAAAGAAATTTCTGACGTATTTTACGTACATTTTACTAGTTTTTGAGCCCCCCTGTATTTATGAGCGCCATGTATATGAAACTGAAATGGAATATGAAAATAGATAATTTCATTCTGACTTACGATTACAAAATTTGTAGTCCGGAAAAGTGTTCAAAGAATTTCCCCCACATTCGAGCCCAAACCATTTGTCTTGATATTTGATATTTTGGGTGCTAACAATTGTCTGTTTTATTAAGGGAGGAACATAGACTGAGGGTGTTTGAGAACAGGGTGCTGAGAATATTTGGGCCGAAGAGGGATGAAGTGACAGGAGGTTGGAAAAAACGCCATAATGAGGAGCTTCATAACTTGTACTCATCTCCAAAGTGGGCAGGGTATGTAACACGAATGGAGGAGAGGAGTAATGCATATAGGATATTAGTGGGAAAGCCAGAAGGAAAGAGACCACAGGGAAGATCAAGGCGTTGGTTGTTGGATAAAATTAAAATTAGAGAGATAGGATGGAATGGGTTGGACTGGATTGATCTGGCTCAGGATAGGGACCAGTGGAGGGCTCTTGTGAACACGGCAATGAACCTTCGGGTTCCATAAAATGCTGCGAAATTCTTGAGTAGCTGCAAATTTGGCTTCTCCTCAAGACGGGCTCAGCTCCATAAGTAAGTATTGTCTGTGTATCCCAGCACGTAGGCCTATACAGAATATCAGGTATTGATTCTGCTGTTCTGTCAGTTCTGAGATGTACTTTGAAGGACTAAACACATTCCATTGTATACGAAGGTCGTACCGAAAATCATGAGCAACTTTTTTTTGCATGTAACCTGGGAACGGCAGACGAAAGAGAGTATGGTCGTAAGTGGAACCAGCTGTTGTGTTAACCTTGAGTGTCTTGTGACGTCAGTTGCATGCATCACGTGACCAGTATCACTCCTGCCAAAATGGCCGACAACGATATGTCGTTTCGCCAGCGTGCTGTCATCGAATTTCTTGTTAAAGAGAAAATCCCTGCTGCAGAAATTCACCAGAGACTTCAGCGTGCTTATGGAAGTGTGTGCATGGGTGAGAGCAGTGTTCGAAGATGGGCGAAACATTTTAAAGATGGGAACACCAGTATCGAAAATGATCCTCGGAAGCGGTCCTCCTCGAACAGCCTCAACTGAAAGCAACAAGGAAAGAGTGGATGAGATCATTGAAGATGACAGGCGTGTGACCGTGGACACAATAATCCGAAAACTTGGAATAGGGCACAGTGCAGTACAGGAGATGATTGAAAGCTTGGGCTATAGGAAAGTTTTTGCTCGTTGGGTCCAGCGGTTATTGACCGAAGACCACAAAGGTCAGCGAAAAGCCATCACCTCAGAACTGCTGCAGAGATATCGACACGAAGGCGATGATTTTTCCTCTGTATTGTGACAGGTAACGAAAGCTGGTTTCACCATTTCGAGCCTGAAAAGAAACGGCAGAGTATGGAATGGCACCATTTGCATTCTCCATCAAAAAAGAAGGCAAAGACAGTACCATCATCTGCTAAGTTGATGGGCACAGTCTTCTGGGATGCAGAAGGGTTTATTCTGGCCAAATTCCTGGAACCTGGGCAAATCATCAATGCTGCTCGTTATGTCCAGACGCTGCACAAGCTCCGTCGTGCATTGCGCGATAAACGTCCGGGACGAAACCCCATCATCCTGCATGACAACGCTCGCCCCCACGCCGCTCGCCTCAAATTGGAAACAATTGCAAAGATGGGGTGGGAAGTTCTTCCACACCCCACCTATAGCCCTGATCTGGCACCCTCCGACTACCATCTTTTCGGATATGTGAAGGATCAGCTGCCTGGACAACGTTTTGAGACAAGGGAGGCAATTCAGAAAGCAGTGCGTCAGTGTCTTCGGATGGCTGGAACGGAATTTGACAGAAGGGGAATTTTCAAACTCCCAGAACGCTGGGAGAAATGTGTACAAAGAAGTGGCGATTATGTGGTTTGTCAGTAATAAAGCATGTTACTTTACAAAAAATTGTTACTCATGCCTTTCAGTACGAATCTCGTATTTATACTTCCAATTATTGAATTCTAAAATCCTGTCACTTTTTCTTGAAAATAATTACTTGTGCAATAAGATGGATTACTCATTAATCCCACTGATAGACACAATAGTACATTACCCCCCAAAATCTTATGTTAATGAAGGATTGCATAAATGTCTTAAATGGATTTGGCATAGTACACGTACATGTAAATCGCGTGATCCTTTATTCTATGCTGCATGATACTCCTTGCAATATAATCTAATCAGAACTTGATTTCATATACAAAGAAAGACAATAATATGTAAAGAAAGGAAGAGGAACAAGATAGATTTAGCGGAACATTGCCTGCAACCGCTCACAGCGCGGACACTGGAATGACGGCATCAGATTTCCACACGTCAGAGGAAGAGTATTAGGGACGCCAACTTTTTGTCACACACATTTCAAGACTGCAAGATCAACACAATGAAAACTTTCCTAACTATTTTGGAACTGATATCATTTCATGCCTTCCTGGAGGTCAGTCATGCTAAATCCTTCAAAGCAGGTGAGTACCGTACATAATTAAGTTGACTCTGCATGAAGTGCATTTTCTTTCTCAATTTACATAATCCTTCTACCTGCACTATGGCTCAGGGGTCGACTCAGCCTCTAAGTGGCCCCGCAGACGGTTCGTGCCTCCGTTTTGCTTGCGCAATTCTAAGACGTCAGGTAAGACGGTCCGTCTTAGCGTCCGTTTTGCCTGCGCAGGTCTGAGACGTCAGGTAAGACGGTCCGTTTTAGCGTCCGTTTTGCCTGCGTATGTCTAAGACGTCAGGTAAGACCGTCCGTCTTAGCGTCCGTTTTGCCTGCGCAGGTCTAAGACGTCAGGTAAGACGGTCCGTCTCAGCGTCCTTTTGTCTACGCAGGTCTAAGACGTCAGGTAGCATTTTCGTCCCTGTACCGTCTGAGGCTTGGCTTGAAGTAAATCTGTCAGCGACTGAGTTTTCTGTGCGTGTACAGGCATATCTGCGAGCAAGTTGCAGAGTGTGGGGGGCCTACAGTTTTAGCGTCAGTTTTAACTAATCGTTCCAACTGTGTACTTTGATATGTCAGACTTGAGAATCGTACCCCCAGCATTTTTGAGCGAATTCATTCAGCTGTACCGTAGTAATCCGTGTTTGTGTAAGATCAAGAGTAAAGAGTGTTCTGATAAAAGAATTGTTGCTTATGAACAGTTACGAGTTAAGTTATCGGAAATCGATTCCGAAGCAACAGAGGAGTCGTTCATGTGGTCTGACTGTGTGTCACATTGCATCATTCTTTCTGATACGTGGCGCTACCAAATGAAGAAGGTGTAAATAAGTCTCATTACTCATCCTTAAATAATTGTACCCATCACCCTGTTCTAGACTTAAATCTTTCAGTATATTTATATGAGAGAGGTCATTTCGTTCAAGTAACCAAGCCTTTGCCCATTTTGACCTAGTCCTTTTCGTTTCAGGTTTTGATCTCAAAGCTAACGCTAGAGCGGTGTAAAATAAAAGTTCCCCCAACATGTCGCTCCGTGCACGATCCACGAAAACTGAGCGCAAGACTGAGAACAAAACGCAATGTCTGTGTCCTCTTCAGCGTTCCGTCTTACCTGACGTCTTAGAACTTCCCAGGCAAAACGGACGCTGTGGGGCCCTTAGGGCTGACAACCTCACCCCCATCTGTGATCCGATTGTCTAANCCTCGACGTCTGACAACCCTATGGGCCTCCAAGGCCTGTTACAGGGATAGTTTTACCTGTTTCTTTTACTTACTTACTTACTTACTTATTTACATACTCATGGAGCTGAGCCCTTCTTCAGGCGCAGCCAATTCTGCAGCTACCAAAAAATTTCCAAGAATTTTATGGAACCCGAAGGTTCATTACTGTGTTCACAAGAGCCCTCCACTGGTCCCTATCCTGAGCCAGACCAAGCCAGGCCACAGCATCCCATCCTATTTCGCTAAGATCCATTTTAATATTGTCCACCCACGTATGTCTTGGTCTTCCCAGTGGCCTTTTTCCTTTCCCACCAATATCCTATATGAATTCTTCTTCTCCTCCTTCGTGCTTCATGCCCTGCCCACCTCATCCTCCTTGATCTGACCATTCTAATTATACTTCGAGAAGAGTACATGTTACGAAGCTTACCTTTTTCTTTCACCTCGTTAAACTCTCACACTGAGATCTCAGCCGTGAATACCTCAAAACCCATACATAATAACTCTTGCTAGTACTTACTGGTTTGTGCCGCGCTTATGCTGGGGTTAGGAGTTGGATTCCTACTTAGGGCCCAGATGTCCACCTGTGTTGTAGTGGGATGTCACAGGTGTGTCAATAGGCTACTTCCGAGAGATGCATTCTCGCTGATCGCAGGAAAGGTCATATACCGACTTTATAATTCATTCTAACGTTGAGACGTGGCAGCGCCATAGCTCAAGCGGTTAGTCGCTGGCTTCCCACCCCGGCGGCCCGGGTTCGATCCCGGGTCTGGTCAAGTGGAATTTGTGGTGAACCAAGTGGCGCTGAGGTGAGTTTTCTCCGAGTACTTCGGTTTCTCCTTCCAATCTTCATTCCACCAATTGCTCCACAATCACCCTCACCTATCACCTGGGGCTGGTATAATAGGCCAGAAGTGGCCTCAGTACGAGGGACTTAGTCCCACCCCACTAGCAATAAAAAATACAATAATGTTGAAACGTAACATGCCCAGTCAGTAACAGAAAGAAGAAATTTGACAATAAATCGCTCAGGATTTATTAACCTGCCTTAAGAACACCAAGTCTCCAGCCAGAAGCAACGGCTTGCGTACTAGTACAAATTAACTGACAAATTTCATGTTAGGTATTACTGGATTTTTTTTGGACTTCGTGGGTCGTCGGTATTCTAATGAACACTAAGAATACAAGGTTTCGGAAATTGGATCTGTTTCCATTCTCAGGTGAGAGGGCGGAGTCCAAAACCTCAGTAATCCCAAGTACTGTACGCCATCGTCTCAACCCTCTAGAATAAACGTTACGTTGTTCATCAAGTCAAGAAACTTCATATTTTAATAAAACTCGAAGGTTCATTTTTGTGATAATTACGAGAATTAACGCCGCGTTTATTTAACGATATTCTCAGTAACTCTGAGAATGTAGCGTCGAATTAATGGACGACAGTGAATAATGAATTGGAAGGAACGTGGAAGGAAGCAGTCTTAGCCCTGTTTAAGGCACTATCTAGGAATTTTCCCGCAAGGAATGAGGAAAACTACGAAAAACTTCATTGTCCCAGCCGAGATTCGAACCAGAAGACTATTAAGAATAATTGCTGCTTGAGACAATTTTCTTGGTGCTACGCCATGTTATTTACTAGATATGTGACGACGTTTCGGAGTAACCTGATACCTCTAAAACAATATGACATCGCATTTCTGGAGACAGTGGTCTTAATCTTCCTTTCACAACGTAAAATCTGAAGAGCACAAGAAGCCACCAGCACGTATTCTGAGCTAATTCAATTAAGTTCACATTCCCAGACCCTATTTCTATAATAACTACTTTAATATTATCCCGCTTCTAAGCTTAGGCCTTCCGCGTAGTCTCTTCCTTTAAAGTTTTCGGGATGAAACGTCTGTTTTACTCGCCTCCCCCTTGTGTGCTATACATTTGCACACCTCGTTCCCCCTTATACAATTGTGTTAATGGTATCTGGCGAAGAGAAGCTATTCATTTCATATTTCCTCCGTTGCGTTCCGAAAACAGAAAACCCTCATTATAACGGACTAATTGGGGGGGGGGGGGGAATATCGCCGACATCTGCTATAACCGAGTGAAGGGGTGTTCACGGAATTACACAATAGAATACATAGTCAATACACGCAATTAACATAGAAACACGAAATGTTTTCATGTGAAGGGTTTTATATTCTATTTCTTTTTGTTTTAAATAGTTTTCTAACTACAAAACTTTCTCATTGCCTGGACACCTCTAGTCTTTTTCTTAGTTTCTTGGGGTGGGGTGAGACTGAGTCCATTTTGTACGTCAGCCAATAACTGGCCTCTTTTACCAGTCCCGACGATACATGATGAACATGGAACAGTCGGTGGAATGAAAACTGTCCGGGAAAACCGAAGTATTCGGAGAAAGCCTGCCCCAGTGCCACTTTGTCCAACACACATCCCCGGGATCGAACGCGGGCCGCCGCAATGGGTTTTTGATGTTGATTCGGTTCTTGCCTATTTTTATTATTGTTTCAGTGAAAAAGCAGCAGCTTGCATGGGATTAATCTAAAAAATTTGAGTCCAACAATGCGAGAAAAAATTAGTTCTTGCTTTTCCAAACAACGACCTGCATGGCTCATGTGTTACACACACAAATCTATGAGCACGGGAAGGTTACATCTGTCAATCCGTATATTTCCTTTTCTCGAAAACGCTGAAGATGTTTTGATGATATTTAAGTCTAATAGCGGAGGACGTCTCACATGAGAAGATGTCATGATAATCTAATTTTGAATCGAACCGATTTAATGTAGCACTAGTTCCACTTTGTAGCACATTTAAATTTAATTCCTAAAATTTTTAAACAGTACATCATCACAAAACCTGTAAAGATCCCATTGAAATCTATCAGTTTTATCTGAACACTTTCTTTATATTTAATATACAGAATGTCCCAGGAGGAAAGTCAGCATTCTGGGAGGCTATGGTGTCGGTCATTCTAGGCTAAAAAATATATATGTAGATGTGTCCTATTCCCAACAGTGCACTGTACACTGTACAGAGGCAGCATCAGCACGCTATAATCCTCACACGAGTTGCGAAGTGCATTGATGATGACAATGGAATTGTCGGAAATGTATTGCACTTGGTAAACTGTACCAACTTTGTCACTTAAACAGTACATACTGGGAATAGAAACAGTACGTGATATCTGTTTCTTATCAACAGTTTTGGAACTGTACAGTGAAATAGCTCTATCTCGGAAACCGTCCGGAATAGGACACATGTACATATACAATTTTTGCTTAGAATGACCGATACGGTGTTCTCCCAGAATATTGACCTTTCCTCCTGGGACACCCTGTGTACTGAAGGAAATAAGAAGAAAATTATTTTTTGAATCTTAAGCAGTGTGATTAACTTCGCAACAATTGGTTTCTGTTCGAAATGTAGGAACACGAAGTCCTATAGAATACAGAGATTTTTTTTGAAATACATTTGAACTTCACTGGAGTATCCTAAGAAGATATGACTTAATGCAGGGACACTTATGAATTATTAACAAACTCCAATGAGTCGAGTCCTTCTTAAAAACTTAGTAGTTTCTCAGCTACTGAAGAAATTCTCGCCTCTTATATAATCCGAAGGTTTAGTGCCGTGTTCATAGCAGCCTGCCTTTGGTCGCTATTCTGAGCCAGATTATTCAGTGCAGACTCTCACATCTTATTTCTTTAGGATAACTTTTAATATTATCTTCCTATCTATGCTCAGCCCTGCAAGTGGTCTCTTCAATTCAGATTTCTTGACTGAAATTTTGTATGAATTTCTCGTCTCTCCATGTGCATTCATGTCCTGCCCATCTCACCCTAACAATGTTGGAAAAAGGAAAACATTATGTTGCAGATTACATGCGCATGCACGCACGCATACACACACATACACGGGGCCGTTCAGAATAATTTCACTGCATTTTTTTTGAGGCTTTATTAATAGAATGTTAATCGCAGAAAATTACAAGACCTTTAAAAATGGCGGTACACCAATGTCAGTCTGTACTTGTTGGAGATGCCCAAAATGTCCACCCAAACGCAGTCCACAATGCTAAACAACGAAGGGCAAACAAACAAACAAAACAAACCCCGTGGCCTGTAGTCCGCAAGAGAACTATATCGACCGAGCGGCCGCCGCTTGTCGGCGAAGTTTGTACCAACTTTTGCGGATAGAGAGTGTCGCGTGGTCAGCACAACGGATCCCCACGGCCGTTAATCTCGCTTTTCTAGACCAGAGCTGCCATTTCCTTGAAATGGTTCCTCAGTTATCCACACGAGGCTGAGTGGACCCCGTTTCAGACCCACTACTTCTCAGAAAATCTGGTACCGCCGAGAACCGAAGCCGGGACCCCTGGATCTGTAGCCAGGAGCTCTGTCCAACAACGAAGTGTAAATAGTTCAATATATTAATTTTATTGTGGGACAATCCTATGTATGTGTGTCTGTGCACGCGTGCGTATTGTTATATAAGTAGTTCCTTGAACTTCACTACAGAGACTGAAGCACTGAAAGGAAATTAGGCATAATAACGTACACACTTTCTAGCACTTTTTGTGCTGATATAAATTTTGTTACAGTTTGTCCAAAGGTATGCTGACGTCTGTTATTGTTGTTATTGTTATTATTAATTAAATGTCTACAATTTTGAGTGGGGGGAAGCAGTAACGTAGTTGGTTGAGGGGCTATGCTACAAGCCGGAAGGTCGCGGGTTCAAGTCCCAATGAGGTCATTGATTTTTTTTTAATTGACCTAATCCTTCCAGCCGCACTATGGCCCTGGGGTTCACTCAGCCTCTAACAGAAATGAGTACCAGGAATTAATTAAAGAATTTTCCTGGGGAGTAAAGCATGGCCGGCGCATAAGGCTGACAACCTTACCGTCATCTTTGAGCCGATTGTCTAGATAATGTGGGACCCTCAACGTCTCACAACCCCACAACCCTATGGACCTTCACGGCCTGGTACAGGGGTAGTTTTACTTTTTTTTTTTAGTAAAATTTTGAGTGCCACATTGAAATATCTTAATTTGTATTACATTTTAGGCTGCAGCATTCGAATAAACAACGACTTGCCAGAACCCCAGCCATTGCTTCTAATCCCAGGAGGCGGTAAAAATGGGAATGGATTCTTTTTGCCAGAAGATGGTGATGACACTGTTACATTTGCTGTTGGCAAGAAGGTGCTCTTAGCCTGTTCTGGTGATAATAACTGTTTGGTCTACAGTGGTTCTGGGACTAGAACTGCACTTGCAACCCGTAGCTCTGATACTACATTTTATATAAGCCAAATTCCTTATAGATTTTCAGAGTTTGCATGTAGAGGATAGCCTTACCATGTTGCCAGCAGATCTGGCAGTAAATGTCATGACGGCACCAAAAGCCACATTGAGATTTGTTTTGCAAGTTGAGTCAGACTTTTATAAAATAACAGATATCTGTTTTGATGATATTCAATTGAAGACTTTGTATAGTAACTTCACATTTGTGTCTGGTATTGGTGGCTACCAAGTAGGATTTCCAAGGCCAAATTTTATACAAGATAACTTCTACCCTGAGATCTCAGTTGACAATCTCTACTCAAGAAACATACCATTCTTGGTTCAACAGAGTTAGCTGATAAATATATTGCAGAGTCATCTGACTATTATCTAGCCAAGAGCCACTACACAGCCAAAGCTGATTTTGTTTATGGTTCCCAACAGAGCTACTTTCCATTTTGTAAACGTTTCCCCACAGTGGCAAACTTTCAATGGAGCAAATTGGAATGCACTTGAGATGAGTGTACGAACCTATGCTGACAGGAATAAACTCAATCTTGATGTGAACACTGGAACATATGGTGTTGCAACATTACCAAATGTTAATGGCATTGAGAATGAGTAGTATTTATATGTTGATGACAATGACAACAAAGGGATTCCTGTGCCAAAACTGCTCTGGAAAGCAGTGTACAGTCCAAAGACACAGGCTGGTATTGCTTTTGTGGGAATCAACAACCCATATATTTCTAATCCACAAGATTATTTTATTTGTAATGATGTTCGCTCAAAAATTTCTTGGCTACAATGGGATCAGAAAAGTATTGAGAAAGGATATTCCTACTGCTGTGATGTTGATGAATTTAGGTCCACAGTCAGTACCCTCCCAGAATTCAAAGTTAGTGGCTTACTAATGTAATATGTGAACATATGCAGCAGCTGTTCTCTATAGCGGTATCAAATATAGTTCCCAAACAGGACACATGACCATATGCTCTAAAATGCTATAACATCCTCAATTTACATTACACCATTTTTAGTAATGTCCTATGATGTCCACGAAAGCTTCAACAAAATATTAAATATTAGAATATCATCTTTGGGTAGAGAAATTTTCAACATTTTTACACAGCTTATAAAATGGAGTACTTCCATTTGTTCCACTGTTGCATTTAACAGATATATTCAAAAATGCCTTCCCTCTTATTAATTATAGTTATGCTACAACCAATGAAATTGGAAAAATCATAGACAA
>NW_019742980.1:75586-93396 GCF_002891405.2 Cryptotermes secundus | reverse complement strand
ATTTTTTGGGGTAATTCTTCATATGCCATAAATATTTTTCGTTTACAAAAGAGGGTGGTTAGAATAATAACTGGTGCTAGTAATAGAAGCTCGTGTAGACAGATATTTACCACTTTAAAAATTCTTCCTCTATCATCCTTATACATTTATTCACTTTTATGCTTTGTGGTACTTAACATGGATCAATATCAATTTGTATCTGATGTACATAACAGAGACACTAGACAAGGTTTTAACCTTAATCTTTATCAACCTTCAACTCATTTATCATTATACCAGAGAGGCTCGTATTATATGGGCATTAAATTATTCAATAGTCTTCCATTAAACCTGAAACAATTATACAGAGATGTCAAACAATTTAAATTAAAGATAAAGGAATTTTTGTATAATCACTCATTTTATACCTTGGAAGAGTATTTTGTGTATTTTAATTGAAGGGTAATTTTGACACTGATCATACTCATGAGTTTTAGTTGTATTATTTATCTATATGTGTACATTGACTTAGTACTTTTGTACTGTTTATTTATTTAAGTTTATTATTTATATTTTATTTATTATACTTTGGAAGAGAATTCTGAGTATCTTTAAGATGTAGTATTAATCTGATATGGTCATATTCATATATTTTTACAAAGGTGTTAACAGTTTTAAATTGAATCTGAAGAATTCTAGTCTTGTTACTCATTTTATGTATTGGAAGAGTATTTTGTGAATTTTAATAGGAAGAGTAAACTTAATACTGGTTATTTTCTTGGGTTTTAGTTGTATTATTTTATTATATCTGTATGATTATCATTTTGTGCTGTATTTATTGTTGTTTCCTTTATATATTTGAGGTGTGTTTTTGTATTTTGATAGGAAGGGTTGAATTGATACTCGTTATGCTTTTTATGATCTCAGTAGTATTATTTAACATATTTGTATATTGACTTGGTACCTTGTACTGTTTTTATTTATGTGTTTTGTTTGACTTTTCCACATCCTCTGAATATATTTCGAGTATTGGATTTATGGAAATAAAGACTACTACTACTACTATTATACACCCATTGTCAAATCCTGTAATTCCTGTAGAGATCTATTTAAGAGACTACAGATCTTACCTTTTCCTTGTGAATATATATATTTACTAATAAACTTCATTACAAATAACAAAGAACATTTTTGGAAGAATGCCGAAGTACTGTTAATTCCTTGGAACTCTAGCTATGGTAGAGGGGTCATACCATCTCCTGTGGAGTGGAGGGAGCAGTCTTATCTGCTTAGGCCAACGTGGGTACTACCAGTTTGGAATGTAGCATCTTGTAGTGTTTGTCAGGTGTATAATACTACTCCTGGTCTCTGTAGGCAGTGTTTTCCGCTCGGGGAGTAGCTCTGAATGCCATCACAGCAAGCATACAGCTTTGCATGCTCCACAACAGCGTTTACCTTTCCTCATGGCTAAAGTGACCAGGCACTAACTATACACATTGTTAACACAAGACACACACACTGTCTTCATAGACCAATTGCTAACCTCTCATGCTTTCAGAAAAACACATATTACGCTGGGATCAAAATTTTTAATAACCTGCCTTCTGATCTCAACGGTATTATGAATTAAAAAGCACGATTTAAAATAGCACTGAAACGATACTTAAATACACTCATTCCACTCATTTGACGACTACCTATTGTCTAGAAAATAACGTATGTATCTTTAAATAGCCTTGTGTGTGGTCACTGTGTATTTTTGGTTTCTCCTGTGCGAGAACTCCATCGGTACTGTACATATGCTTTTGTATTTGTATGACTTATTCCACATCCTACAGTCATTTTGACTAACTTTGGATTCATGGAATGCAATGCAGTGTAATCTAATGTAATTGTGCTGACAATGTAAGAGCCATCAGGGTTGTACATCTTCAACATTAGGTTTTAGTTCACAGCACATTCACTACCAATTCTTTCATCTTAAGTCTGAAGTTTACTACATTCCAGTGCAAATCTCATCAAATAATGGGCTATTTCTCCTATGATGTGACTCAAATGCAGAGAAATTTAAGCTGACACTTGCCGGACCTTGATAAAGTAGAATCATACAGCAACTGTAGATTATTTACTTGTTCCCTTGCATTTCAGTTTTTAATTAAATGAATTGAAATTTAAATTTTTATGAAAAATGGCTGACCTAACATGTAAAGTCCTATTGAGGGGTAACAGCAGTGTACATGTGAAACCAAAGATGGAAAGGGAACATAGATGACACTTTCTTTTAGAGAACAAGAGCAAAAGTTTGATGGATAATAGGACTCTTATTTATGATTATGATAATTACATTACCTATCTTAATGGCTAATTTAACTGTATTAGGAAAGTTTTCTGTTCAAGAAAATGAAATAAAGGCACTGAAAGCAGCATTCTTTCTTTACTTCATTCGCTTTTAACCCTTGGGATGGAACATCAACTGTATTTAATTTATTCTTAATGTCTACTTCAGTCTTACAGAAGCTGACCTAACTCTGGTATATATGGGTAAAAAGATTCTGGCAAGAAGAGTGTAAATAATCCTTTGAATTAAAATATGCTTATGACATACATTTGCCCCAATTTTCAAGTAGCTACTGGGCTTCTTGAATGGGACACTGTGCAGTTGAGAGGAACCTGATGCCTCAGTCTTCTGGGTAGATGGGTGCCTATATTCTTGAAGTTGAAGGCATATTGGAAATTGAATGAATCAAATTTATGAAATTTATAAGTAATGCAGCCATCAAATCTGAATGTTTTGTCACATAAATGATAATTTTGAGTTCACAGGCTTGCAAAATATAAAAATTGCAAACATGGGTTTCAAAACTCTTTCCCAGGTACCTCCAATGAAATATGTTTTACAATTACATCTAAAACAATATCTAAGTATAGAAACAGATCCAATGTGCAAGATTATCTTCAATGTACACCTGCTACCATAACAACGCATTACTTTTGTGATTTTTGTTAATATATATTGGATCTTCTATTATTGTTTATTGTTATTAAATGACTCCACAAATCCTGTACAGGGGCGTTAGCAACCATAGGATACAGAGCTAGTCAAACTTATACAATCTCATACAAAACATAAAAGATACATGGTGTAACATTAAATCAAGCCATATCACAACAACATCCAACCTTATTTAAATAGCTGGCAATTGTGGGGGGAATCATGGGCTGTAATAATTAAATATTTATGAAAACTAATGTTCTACAGAATCATTTATGAAAACTAGTGTTCTACAGAATTAAATATTTATGAAAACTAACATTTTACAGAATTAATAAGACAAATAAGATGATCAACTGTGTTTAAAAAAGGAAAGAAATATATGTAAATTACCTCTCCTGATTGGCTTCTAAAATCAAGTGTACCCATAAAAATAATTTATTCAAAATATATGAATACTTACCTTGCTATTTCAAATAAAGAATTCCAAACTTTGAAGGACACAAGAAGACAGCTACAATATATTAAATAATTTATAGTCAATAATATATTTTTATTTGACTAAATATTTAAAATACTTTGGCAATTAGAGAAAATATTAAATCTTAAAAACAAAATATACTTGAGAAATGATTATTACTATGTATGACTACAAATCAAGAATCATCACATGTATTTTCTAGTTGGCATCTTGTTTTCATATATTGGAATATACAACACAGACATCTAAAATATGTCATTACAGGCCATTTGCTATATATATTGTCGCGTATCGGGCATATATCGCGACAAATAACTTCACGATGTATTTGATATAGTGAATTTTATTTCACATTCGCACTTACAGTCACCCAAATTACAGGTTTACGATTACTGCTATCTGCAGTATCACCAATAGTACACTCCAAATGCCACAATACAAGTGACTGGTTGCTGGCTAACTCGGAACTAACTCGGCGGTAGCTCCAGGACTAACTCGGCGGTAGCTCCAGGACTGACTCGTAGGTAGCTCCAGGACTTACTCGTAGGTAGCTCCAGGACTGGCTGTGAATAGCCTTCGCTGCTCCTCATGTAGCCTCGATCGGACAATACAGAAAACAGCCACGTAATAAGCACCCTTGTTGCCTGGCGCTGTGTTGCTAGTAACGCTAGCGGTAGTAACCGCTGTTACCACCGTCGTCTCTCGCAATCCTGTTTCGTCACCGTTACGTTATCGTGCGGAGCAGGGGGAGGGGAGCGCTGACTCACCCGCCGCGTCACTGCTGGTGGGGGGGTTCTCCTTTGCGCAACATGTCACAATATATTTCTGCTATGATCTTATATTCCATTATATGAAATTGTTACTTTGAACGTTCATGTATAATGAACTATCAGCTAAGTATGTTGGATTTGAGGTTCTCATCACAGTGACTGCCAGAGCACGATCTTTTGCGATGTGATGCTGTGTAGTCAAGTAGAGGTTCAGTGATGTTTCACAGAAATGTACTACCCCCATCTTCATGACTGAAGAGTGTGCAAAGACGGATTGTGAGAACGGGAGGTGGATGGAACTGCCAGAAGATTACATCCAATAGCAAGCTTTGAAATTAGCAGTGTAGAGTGCTAATTATATGCTACATCAATGCAGAGCAGTGTGGTTTACAGAGGAACTGTGCCTGATAGCTATGACAGTTCTTACAGAAGGATAACATTTAGTAATACACACATCAGTATCTGCTATACATAGTCAAATTACAGCCTGTCTACTCTGCAAAAAGTTATTCACTGGAAGAGAGAATATAAAGGCAATATGTCTCTTGGTTTAGTTTTGAGGTTTTCATGGCAATGAACATTTATGTTGCAGTCTTCTGGGGTATGGAATCTTGTAGTCTTGTAGGCAGTTACTCACGTTTCAAAGGAACATGTTCCCTCCATCTTCAGTGTAGAAGTGAAGACAGCAACACCAGTAACTTCTTATATTATAAAAAGGTAAAGCTGTCCCTGTAACAGGCTGTGGAGGCCCATAGTATTGTGAGATGTCGAGGCTCCCATATTTTCTAAACAACCAGCCCACGGATGGTGGTGAGGTTGTCAGCCTTATCTGCTGGCTGACCTTTACCCGCAGGGCTATAGTGAGACTATAAGGATCATACTTACAATGATAACAATCAAAATTTTGAAGAGGCCTACCTCTGGTTGCTGCCCACTGCATTCTGCTTCTCTCAAGCGCTGAAGATGAGGTAACATGTTTCTGAGTTGTTAAGTGGATTTTCGTGTTATATTCTAAAGATGGAACTCTCCACAATCACTGCTGTGAGAACATCAAATTCTACAATCAAAGTCCTAACAGCTGTGAAAACCTCAAATCTTGCTATGTTTTCTGTTTACAAAAATGCAAATCAAATTGTGTTACAACAGTTACTATAAATTTTATAATAGTAGTACATGAGAAATATGGTGAAGATAGAGACCTGTAGGCCTACATAACAAATGAATAACAAACGTTACACTGTTATCACATTTCATAGCAGAATATTTTTAACATGCATTCACATACACGTCATAAGAATTGAATGGTAAATTTCTGATGTGGTAAGACAAAATGCAATGTATGTAAAGCTGAAGATATGTATGTGTGTGTGTTATATACATGGCTGAACAATGCTGTCAGCACTTCACAATAAACGGTGTAGAATGGCAGAATAACAATGAACAATGAATTGGAAAGAATGTGTAAGGAAGCAGTACTATCCCAGTATTTGCCTCCAGGAACTGAGGAAACCATGAAAGAGCCTCAGTCAGGATAGTGAGTCTTTGGACCAAGCTCTGAAACCAGGAGCTCTCAAATATGGAGCACAGTTTTACTCACTATACTACAACATTTGGTATGTAAAGCTAATGTAAGTACCAGTTTTTCTATAAGCGTTACTGACAGACACTGAAATAATTATTACTATTCAAGCTTTCAGGCATCATATCACAATACATAGCTTGTAATGACTAAAGCTACATATACATTTCAATGATCTTGTGTATGCGAATGTATATGAAATATTATACAGTTGTCTGCATTGCTTTTCCCTAATGACAAGTTTGCTAGTATCCTCACACTTGGTTTTAGCCTTAAGGTTCAAACATGAAATGCAATGGCATATGTGGGACTGTCGACCTTTGGCAAGTCTGCCAGTATGTAGTGTTTCCCAGCATGCATCGGTTGTTTGTCAATATGTGTCAATTGTTTGCTGGCATGCAGCAACTGTTTTCATACTGGTTGACAAAAGACCAGACTGTCTGGATATTCAGGTAATACAGAATAAAAGCTCTGAACAGTCAAAGTTTATATATACATAATTAACAATTATGTGTGTCTATGTTAATGATAAAGGCTCATAATTAATTTAATATTCACATGGGTATAAAATAATTTACACATTAAGTACAATTACAATGTAGCAAAGGTTAACAGATGAATGGGTAAGTTCATACAATACATCTCTGCACCACATCATGTCACTTCATTTTAAAAGCAATTAAAAAAGCTACTACAAAGGTAAGAGAGCAGAAAGGTTACATATCTACTGATGTTTCCAGTATGCATGTCTTAGTATGACAACTTAGAAGAGGCAGCTGTGGCTAAAACATAAGGAATTTACCATAAAAACTGTTTTAAATGTACTCTTATGCTTGGAAATTAACTTTTGCTATTTAAAAATTCTACACATCCTGTTGATGTTTGCAGCACAAAAGCTAATAAAATTAAATGCATGATGTGAACTATGTACACCATTAAGTCTTGGTTAATAACAAACATAACAAACTCCATGGCCTGTAGTCCGTACGTGAATTATACTGAGTGACAGCCGCTTGTCGGTGAAGTTAATACCAACTTCAGCAGATAGAGAGTGTTGTATGGTCAGCGCAATGAATCCCCATGGTTGTTAATTTTGGTTTTCTATACCAGGGCCACTATTTCCTTGAAATTGCTCCTCAGTTATCCTCACGAGGATGAGTGGACCCCCTTCCAGACCCACTACTACCCACTAGTCAGGAACTCTGACCACTAGACCACAGAGGCGGTCAGTTAATACTTTCAGCAAATTAAAAATCATCATCTGTTATTAAATATAATTAAGAAACTCAGAAAATTTAACAAGGCTCTTATATACAGTGCGTACAATCAAGTGCGCGCCGCGGCTGCAATTTGCCATGAGTCATACTACCGCAGAACGGATGCAACTCCTCCCCGCGACTGCAGTGCCGTTCCCCGATAGCGTGAGTGTAGTGGTGTCGCTGAGTCTCCGTCCATCAGTTGCTCTACATGCACACATTTATAAGAATACAGTAAAAAGATAACTTACCGTGGTTTATAACAGGTGCTGAAAGTGACCTCCTTCTGCTTGCAAACATGCCGCGCATCTCACAAATAAATTACGCGACACTCTCTGCAGTTCGTCGACGGTAATTGAATGAATTACGCGTGTAATTTCATTTTGAAGACTATCAATGCTGCGGGGATTATTTTTGTAGACTTTTTGCTTCAGGTTGCCCCAAAGATAATAATCAGAAATACTGAGATCTGGGGATCTGGGAGGCCACAGTCCTCTACTGACAATTCTGTCTTCAAACACTTCCTGTATTGCGACCATGGATGCATTAGCCGTATGTGCTGTAGCGTTGTCCTGCTGAAAATACCCGTATTGTCTTTCTTCGGCATTCAACTGATCGAAGAAGGGATTCAGTATGTCATTAATGTACCGATCAGAGTTCACGGTATCGTGGAAAAATATGGGGCCAATGATTCGCCGCGGGCTTACAGCACACCACACACCCACCTTTTCACTATGTAATGGCACTTGCTGTATAGCGTGAGGATTTTCATTGCTCCATATTCTTACGTTTTGTGCATTGACGTGGCCACCAACGTGGAACCACGCTTCATCAGTCATGAATAGAAGCTGAGGATCCACTATTCCATCGTGTACATTTTGCAGCAGCCAGTTGCAAAAACGAATTCTTGCTGCATGATCTGGTTCTTTCAGCTCATGCACAACTGTTACTTTATACGGGCGAAATTTGATTAACTTTGTGGCTGTGCGAGCAGATCCTAGCGAAACACCAGTTTCCTGTGCTAAGCGTCTTAACGATTTTCGAGGACTGATCTGTAATCTTGCCTGAATATCCTTAACCTTTTCTTCAGTCAGCACAGTTCTCTTCGATTGCTTCTTCTTGTCACTCACTGAACCTGTGGCCCGCCACTTTTTCAGAAGCCTGTTTACACACGACTTTGTGGGAACTGGCGAGTCAGGATATTTCTGACGAAACCTACGTGCGAATTTTCTGTAAATGTTTTTCCTTGCAATAGTTTCGACAATAAACACACGCTGTTTAATAGTGAACTTCATTTCCACCGTCTGTCGACAGCTGTAAACATTCCACTCCACTTCCACAGCAAGACAAATTTATTAATGCAACCTCGGGTTCCGATTATGCAACCATCGGCGTAGCAGCACTGCAGTCGCGGGGAGGAGTTGCATCCATTCTGCGGTGGTATGACTCACGCAAATTGCAGCCGCGGCGCGCACTTGATTGTACACACTGTATATAAGATAAGATAACTTCATGGTTTTACTCTGCAAGCGAACTATAGATAACCTAAATCATTAATAACATATGCAATAACAGAATACCAAATATTAGTTAAGAAAAGGCAAATTTTTCAAAGCAAACATAATTTATGCATAATATTTGTATGAATATGTGAAGTGCATTTGACAAAAAAAGTTACAGTTCATCAAATGTCTGCTGATAAGTGAACTCCATTTTAATAATATATCAACATAACTTACATTCTATTGCAATATTTAATGCTGCAGTAATCAGCCGAATAATTTGTATCATGTGATTTACTAACCTTGTACCTGAAATAGCTGATATTACAACTCTCTTTAATCATTTCTGTCAGCTTTTAATTAAGTTCATTACCTATTATCCATCAAAGCTGTTTTTGTTGACACACAAGATAAAAATAAACATAATTCAACATTGACACTGGGGCATTTAATAAATTTTACTCTACATCACTCAAGAATTCATATGAACAGCAACATAAATATCAAGATGCACTGTATGTTAATAACAAATGATTAGGAAATGTATAATGAACATCTGATTAATTAGATGAACTTTACTTCTGGCCACTCGCCACTGTTAACAGAATCCTATGGTCACTAAGCTTTTGACACTGCATTCTGCTAAACAATGCTTTACACAGTTACCATTAGAAACTAAAAATTCGCTTAGTGGGGGGTGGAGTCCAACTGGATCCACTCGGCATGGTGGCCACTGATTGGCCTATTGTAGCCTGCCCTGGGTGGTTATGATGATGGAGAATTTGGTGGAATGAAGATTGGCAGGGTAAACCGTAGTACTCGGAGAAAACCCGCCCCAGCACCACTCTGTCCACCACAAATCCCACTTGACCAGACCCAGGATCGAACCCAGGCTGCCACGGTGGAAAGCCAGTGACTAACTGCTTGAGCTAAGGCCTATCATTAAAAACTAACTTCCTTATTCCATAATCAGCCACACATCAGACCAAAGATGAAGCTCTGAACTTAAATTTGGTGAGAGCTATGGCACATCTCAGAGGGGTATTGACTAATGGTAAAATAATGACTAGAAGGGGAAAACCAAAGAAATTTGGAGAATCTGCTCCAGCTCCAAATCATCTACCACAAATCTCACTGAAATCACCTGGGATTGAACCTAAGGATCCATGGTGAAGAGTCAGTGCCTAACCACCATAGCCATAGTATGGCCAGAGAATAATTCTAAAACATAACCTCTAAAATCTGGCTACATCTTATAATCCAATGCATTTTAGTCTGGAAAATATAGTGTATTTTGTTGATCTTATTAGAATGCCAAATTAGTAGGTGCAACACCTTATCATACACCATAAAATTCAGAAACTGACATCTCTATCACCATCTCTTGATTAATCAACAAGGACTTCAAAAAATGGATGCAAAATAAATAAACAAAAATGTGTGATAGTATACTCTTTCTTTTGGCATTTCACAATTCCAGAAAGCAACATTCTATCTGTAACAAAATAATTACAATATTTCATGGAGACAGCTGTTGAGTACTGCAATTTTAACTGTTCTAATATCAAGAAGCCAGTCTATAACAACACAGACTTGAAGACAATAGTCTTCTGCATTGTAATGATATGTAGTTTGGAAAGGGCATCATGTTTCTCCAAAACACTTGGCTCTTTTCAAATTACACAGTATTAAAACCCTGAAAACCCAGAACACCATACTCTTCACAGTCATTGGTATGAGAATCTAAAATCCAACATCACAGATTTGCTGAATACCACCTCCTCATAATTACATTTTCTCACTCTCTGATTATTAAAAATAAATACAAAGCACAGTTATATCAATAATTTTACTCTAAAGATTACAATAACACAAACTTACTGCAAATAATTAACGGGTAACTTTAAATTATAATAATACTATGTAATTAAAACTGAGTGGGACCATAAAGTTAAATGACTTGGGGGGGGGGGAGTTAGCAGGTGCAGTATGTAAGTTCTACTTAATATTACTTCCTCATTATGTAGATTACTTTTCTCAGATGTGACGCCTTGTTGTTCGGTAAAGGGGCACCAACATTTCAGAGCAGTCTATTGTCTATTTATTCTACCCTGAAGATGGAAGCAGCAGGTATCTCTGTAATGTTGGTATCTATTAACCAACCAACCAGTATAGGGACTCGTTTCAGAAGACAGCAGTCTTCACATTTGCTGCCGTGAGAACTTAAAATCTCACCTTGTCCTACTGTCATTTTGTTGTTCTTGCCCATACATTCTCTTCAGTGCTTCCTGATTATGCAACAAAAGTGAAAATCAGTGCCCTAAAGAAGAACAAACATGCTCAGGTAGAAACTATGGGAGCAGTATCAGTAGATACCATCATCAGTGGATCTTCTCTTTAGTGGTTAAGAACTGGCAGGTCTTGATTTGGAAGCACTGGTCTGGCTGACGAAGGCAATGAAGGATACTGTATTCAATGAAATTCCAGATATCTTAGTTAATGGAAGCAACTGTCTGTCAAATGATCTTTCTCTTCTGGCCAGCCCAGTGGAACAGAAAATGGCACAGACTTCAAATACCTTTCGACCATGCTTTTAAATACACTACACAGATGGCACAGACAGTGTGAAGAGTTCAAGGTTTATCCTGGTCACCTATTTTGTACCCAAAGTGAGCTCATATGCTTTGTTAATAAATGGTGTTATACTATTTCAATTAAGTTTTATAGTAAAGTCACTACACACATAACAAAGACTGTTTAAATCACTTACACACCTTCTACATATAGTGAAACTCTGTACTCACTCAACCACTCATGTAAGCACACTGATGTGTTTGAGATGAATAAACTATTAAAGACCAATGTAGTGTTTGCGAATGTTTGAACTTGCACACATATGACGTGGCTGCAATGTTACCGGTAATTCAATACCCACAAGAGGATGTCATGTGTAACCGTACGCATCCTTCACGGAGGTGTCTTATTTGTTTGTGCATAGCGATTGGGTTTGGCTGTGGAAATGAGATGCCCCAGAGGGATCATGGTCCTCTGAACTGGCCTTTTGTTGAGAGGGACAGAAGGGAGGTTGGTGAGTCCATTGCATTCGAGGGGGGTAGGTATACCTTCTTTTGTCCGTGCCTGTGGGGGTGGAGGACCTGTGGATCGAAGCTTTGAGAAGGTGTGCAGACCGGAAGGGGTCCATGCGTTTGGTCATGAAGCCCTCCCAGTGGAAGGTTCGAGATGGGTAAGAACGTGGTTTCTGGGAGGAGCGGCGGTGGTAATTGAGTAGTGAGGGAGTAGAAGTCAGGCAGTGAGGAGGTTCATGTGGAACCTGTGCTGGAGGATTAACCGATCGAGCCTGCATCCGAGATGACGTAAGCAAGCCAACACCCGTGTACCCCTGGGATACAAGACTCATACCGCTGAATTTAGTCTAGGCACTACACCGTGAGGAAGTAAAGCGTGTGGGGTGAGTGTACATGAAAGCTGTGACTTGCAGCTAGAATGTACAACTTTAAAGTTATGTTTTACTTTTTAATGTCATTCAGTTAAATAAAAAACTAAAAAACTAAAAACAGTCAAATAAGATTGACGGGAATGAACAAGCTAATTCTTTAAACACCAGCTATAGGCATAATTAAAAGTTTCTTTTTTAATTTTTAAAAATTTGTGGATACTGGCAAAATTCTGTTTTTAAATCTGTTATCAGCAATAAAAACACAATGAAATCACATACCACAGATAAAGGAACATAAATTCTGTATATCAGTCTTATTAGTTACAATAAATAATCTAATTCAATTCTTTGAACACTTGAAAGCGTTTAGTTGCTGATTATGTGTTCTAATCACTCTGAGAAATTAACTTAGGTCTTTTGTATACAAGGACAGTAAATAAATACTAAAGAATTTGTAGAAATGCTGCTTACCTGATGTATTACCAATACATAACATCTGAGGTTTTCACTGTCATGAGGATTCATATTGTGATCTTGTGAGTTGCAACACCGTGTAGTCTGGTTACCAGTTTTTCAGAGGAATATATAACTTTCATCTTTGGTGTATCCATGTTCAGGCAGGTAGTTAAACCCTGAAGATGGCATAAACCTACCAGAATACCAAGTGTCATAACCCAAGAGAACTCAGTATGAGTTAGCATTTAATGAGGCTTTATAAACTGTTTAATTATGCAATGTTGAGCACAGGTCTTCGAACACTGATTGTGAAATAGGAATACCACTTTGATGTGGGTAATGCTATAGGAAGTGAAGCATACGAACAAGTATAGTTAGAAACAAATATATTTACAACAAGCGTAATTGTTTCTGTAAGTGTTATCTTATAGTAGACATGACCACTATTTTAGACATCCATCTTCAGTTTTCTCGAACATGATGATCTGCGAAGTACATCTGTTTCCATCTTCAGATATATGGGAGAAAAGGTTCCTATTCAGCTGGATGCAAGGGAAACCTCAACATTTGGTGGATAAGTCATGTTCAACAAAAATATTTACACTTGCTGCATAATCTTTTGGGTATAGCACAGCATCAAGAAATAAAAATACAATTTCAGGGTTGATTCTAAAGATAACGTAACAAATTCAAAATGTCAATGCTATTTTTACTCCTTCGTATAATATTATACCCAGAAGATGACACAATGAAAACCTCAAATATCATGAAAGTTTCACATTACATTTCACAATACATATCTATCAGGTTTACCAGTGAGCCCTACAGTTTTCTGCCACTGTATTTAAATAAAACTACCATACGCCAGTTGGATATGATGGCCAGATGAACTGCACTTACAACTGCAATCAGACAATCGAAGACAATGACTCTGCCTTGCTGCACCAAGTACACTTCAGTTCACGTCCAGAGGCTCAGTCCAGCGAAATGCCCTGTATCCATGAACTCAAGTCACTGGTACCTTGATATTCCATTACAAGTTCCTGTGGAGACTGATGGCTCAGCAAAACCTGTGCAGCGCTACGACCAGTGAGATATGCTCCATGTACTGTGGAGTAGAAGTTGCTGTGTGTGTGTTCACCAGCAAATAGCACAACTGGCTGCAAATGTAATATTATATATGAAGAGAGAATTGTAACCCTGACATACCCTTGGAGAAACATGAAGTGGATTTCAATGTTGGACATTTTGGCAGACATTGATCAAAAGTATATGCCACAATAACACTGTTCTGTGGTAATTCCTCACAGATTCAAACTCTGATCTCCTTCCACACCACTTTCACTTTAGACTTGTAGCAAAAATGTGAAATGCGATGTATACATGTATTCATACAGTAACCACACTCATACAGTAAGTAAACTTCCAACTTAATAAATCTCTAGGTGAATGCCTTTCCCTACACTACAGAGTTTATGCAAAATTACACCAAAAAAATGTTCACCTCCTTATAAATATTACTGTATTAATAATTACCTATACATGCAATAAAATGTATAATGATGCTACAAGAGAGAATGGCAACACAGCATGTCAGTAGAGCACAACATACCATGCGTGGCTGAAACTACATATTTCAGCCACATATGGTCATCACAAGGCAGAATTTAAAAGTACAATGTCTTTATGATACACCAATAATATTATAGACATGTGAGTTCTTGTTTTACCTGTCAAACACAACAAAAACAAACACCAAATAACCCACTCACATTCCACTGTGCATATTTGGGTTTATTTGGTTGTACAGTCACACTGTACAACCATTTGCTTCGTCCAAATATTTACAATTTATGTTCTTTCCTCAAAGAAAGAAACCATGTTTCATATCAGTACATAACTGGAAGAGATACTGTTTTATAAATTTTGATCAGCAGCATACAAGAACTCCAGTCTTAGTAGCAGATACAACTGTGAGAAAAATCTACATGTTCATTTTGTTTGAAATGGCAGACTGGTCAATGAATGAGATAAATGCACAGAAATATAACTGTACTAGAAAATGAGAGGCGTAAACCTTACCTTATCCTGCTGTGGGTTCGCATAAAGAGGTTGCGCTATGTGCTCTATGTCAAGGTGACTAGCCCCAACAGCCATCGCGGTGTATGAACCTCTTGTGTATGGCTGTTTGTGCCAACTTGTGCTTCAGATAAACACATACAGAGAGAAATATTAGAGACTGTTTGGTCCATTTATTGTTAATATTTTCCAGTCAAATGTCAAGGTGGAACATATACCATATTTCTTTCTTCTGTGCCAAATACCAAGGGAGCTGACATTAAATTCTGATACAATTTTTGTTCTTATGTAGTCTCCTGCCACCAGCATGCCTATTATACTATGTCTGTTAATGAACAACTCATTTTTATCAATAAAAATTTCTGACACTATTAATTTGAATTACATGGAAAAAAACCAACCATGAACTGGAATTTCTGTGAAAGAATTTTTAAAACTTAATTTGCGTGCTTACAGTGCTGCATATAACAGAAATAATGGAAGTGTTGTTCGCTCAGCTGGTCCAGAAATTCCCCACTTTTCGTAGAACCCAAATGTCCACTACTGGCCCCTATCCTGAACCACATGAATCCAGACTACACCTTCAAATTCTATTTTTTCAAGATACATCTCAATATTATTGGCATCTTCCTACATGCACATTGAATTAGGCCATGACTGCTACCTTCAACAACCTTTCCAAGTCACTATTCATTATTAGTCAATGCTTAAATTCTATAGAGCCTGAGTTACTGATAAAAAAAGGCAAAACAGGTGAAGTTGTCCTTGTGCTTAACTAATTAAGCACTACGCCTTGAAGGCATATGGGGGAGTGGATGTACAGATCCACATTTTCTTGACCTTGGCACTAGTTGGAGGTGAGTGGTCAGCTTCATGCCATGGCCACTTCACCCCTGGGGAAAGAGCCCCCAGTAACCATTGGATAGAAAGTTGGGTGGACCTCACAGCCAGTCTGGACGGCTTGGAGAAGAGATACTTCTTTACTCTAATGGACTCGAACTCCGATCTCTTAGTTGTCCAGCCCATAGCCAGTCGCTATACAGACTATGCTATTCCAGCACCCGAAGTTACTGATAAAGGTAAGGTAAAGTTGTCCCTGTGCTTAACTAATTAAGCACTATGCCATGAAGGCATATTGGGGAGTGAATGTATAGATCAGCATTTTCTTGACCTTGGCACTAGTTGGAGGTGAGTGGTCAGCTTTGCACCCCTGCCACTTTACCACCAGGGAAACAGCCCCCCATATTCATTTGATAAGAAGCTGGGTGGGCCCAAGAGCCAGTCTGAACAAAATGGAGTAGAGAAAATTCTTGCCCTTACTGAGACTTGAACTCCTACCCCTCTGTCGCCCAGCCCATAGCCAGTCACTATATCAAGTAAGCTCTTCTGGCTCCGAGTTACTGATAATGTCGTTAAAGAAATTATAAATACAAAAATAAACCTAGGTCTCCAAAGTGATCACTCTCCTACAGGTTTTGTGACCCAAATATTGTTTGTAGTCCTCATTTCTTCCATGCAAGCTAAGGATATCACACAAAGTCCAAAAAAAGTTTAATAATCAGTAGTATGTTCATATGAGATAGGGGGAAATGCAGCGTGCATGGGAGAGATAAAAAAGTATGTAAAATTTTTGTCAAAAAATCTGAATCAAAAGATTATATTAAAATTCATCTTACAGAAATGGGATGAGTGTGGACTGGAATCATCTGACTCAAGATGGAGTCAAGTGATAAGCTTGAGTGAATACAACAAACCTTTGGGTTTCATCTAAAGTGAGGAAATTCTTCAATTGCTAGGAGACTACTAGTTTCCCAACAAGGACTGTGCTCCACTGAATCACTCCATACAATATGCCCAGTCCTCTTGGTGGGACACCCATGTCAGCGATTAACAAAGAGCCAAGTGAAATATAGCAGACACAGGGTTTGGACTGATAACAGGATTTACTGAATGCTTATAACTCAAAACTACAACTAATTATAACACTCTCACTAGTTGGTTGGTAATGAGGTATAACACAACTCAAGACTGCGGACTGGTAACCACTGACCTTGACTGTCAGCTTCTGACTTGCAACTCAAAACTTCTGATCCATGACTAACTCAAATTAAAGGTCACTTTATGATGGGCGGTTTACCGCAAATCAGTTTGTCTTGGTATCAAACACCTTTAGACTCATCACATGACAAAGAGACCTATTTTTTCCAACAGAACCCTTGCAGTCACAGTACTTACATTACACCCTCTCTGATGAGAAGATGGGTGTGTCTCGTGTAAATATGCTTTGTCTTCCATCATGTGCATGTATCGCACTTACAGCATGTTGCTGAAAATTCTTGCTTTTGCGCTGCACACAAGTACTCTGTCAATACAGTGAAACCTCAATTCATTGTTTTCGTCAGGGTCCCTGAAAAAAGAAACGATGGTTGCGGGAAACGACTGATGTGGGGCCTATATACGTAAAATGAATGAAAACGGTCACATCTGCCTATATGTATTAACTAAATAAAAAAAAACGCAAACCAGTGATAATATTTCCATTGTCAAGTCCAATTTGCGTTACTAGCTTTTAAAAAAGTAATTAATTTTCATTTGTTTAGTAGCACCTTTCCTTTCAAGCTGAATAATAATCTTTCAATATTAACAAGGTTCGCTTGGTCTGTTTCGGTTATGTCGTGAGCATATATGAACGCTCTCGCTGACTCAAATGCATGAATTGCTTCCGTAAAACTGGGCACTGGTTCGGACTCGGCTTCATCGTCATGATCAGGGGGGTGTAACTCCCATAGGGGAGAGGGAAACATGCAGACCAGCCATCTAAGAACATTTACATGAACTAGGTAGTCTGGTAATGACTGGAATCGATCATTATACACCTATCGCATTCAATCGAATCGCGTAAGTGTGAGCCAATCAGAGCGAATCAGAGGATCTTAAATTTCCGTTGAACGATTTTGTCTCTTCGGCGTGGGGTTCCCACAGTAAAACGAGTAAAACTGCGTAGCTTGTGAACGTATATGTACGCAATTGAGGTATGTCGTGCAATTAATTAGATTAATTAGTAAGTAGGGATTTGATTTCATGTAATGAAACGAGAGTCCACATTTACGCATGAATTTACATCTGCGTGTTACTTATGTGAATGGATTATGCTTACTACGCCCAGTGAAATTAGAAACAAACATGAAGTCAGTGTTACTATGATACGTCAGCCAAAACGTATTTCTGTATTTTAAACATCTTTCGGTGTAGCCTGAAG
>NW_019742980.1:69174-72172 GCF_002891405.2 Cryptotermes secundus | reverse complement strand
ATTTGGCGCCGTGTATATGTGGTGTTAACCGACGTTTGGGAGGAACGTATCGCCCCCATCTTCAGGGTTGAAGAAAAAGTATAAGTAAATCTGCAAGCGACAACACCGTGAGACCCGGTCTCACGGCCTGCTTTACCGTGTCTCACGGTGTTGTCACGTGCAGATTTACTTATACTTTTTCTTCAACCCTGAAGATGGGGGCGATACGTTCCTCCCAAACGTCGGTTAACACCACATATACACGGCGCCAAATCCCAGAAGACTGCTTTATTCATAGTCACCGCCGTGAAAGCCTCAAATCTTACAATAACATGGGAGTTTCACGGGGCTGGTCATGATCACCACCATCACCCTGCCCTTCCTCCACGCAACTTCTACTTCCCACCGTACCGCACATTTCAACAGACAGCACACCACATGTCGCGAGCTCTTGGTCCACAGACATATAGGCGTCAAAGTCCACGCCAGTGGTGCTTGCCCCCCGGCCAACCCAGTCTTTGGCCTGCGTGACGTCATCCTCACCACTTCTGTCCACCTCTTGTCACGTCCGACCCTTCTTGATTATTCACATAGCCACACTTCACAAAACAGTTCTCGATTGTGGACTGGGTCACTTGTTGCCATGCCGAAACAATAAGGTGAATGGCGCACCTGATGTTGATCTTGCACTGGGCCACTTTCCCTGTGTCAGTCAAACATACAGCCCTCTATACTAGCTGCTTCCTGTACACCTGCGTGAAGCACTTGATCACGCCCAAATCAAGAGGCTGTACAACACTAGTGCAATTCGGAGGGTAAAAAACCACCTTTACATTCGTCAAAGATGTATCTGGACAATGAGCTGCACAAGTATCTATAAAGAGGAGGATTTTCCTGCCTAGTGCACCGAACGACGCATCAAGAGCATGCAGAAGATGAAGAAAGCCTCTGAAAATCTCTGATGTCATCCATGCTTTCGAGTTGGCATAGTAAGTCACAGGTAGCTTCTTTACATTTTTGAAACACCGTGGTTTCGCGGACTTTACAATAACAGTGGGTACACGTTTGTCTGACCCATCGCTGTTTGTGCACAGCAGCACCGTGAGTCGCTCCTTCGCACTTTTTCCTCCTTTCAGTGCCAGCGTTCGGTCTGGCAGGCAGTTGAAAAAAGAGGCCCGTTTCATCTGCATTATATATGTCCCGAGCCTCGTAGCCCTCCACCAATTCCGGAAGTCTTTCGAACGAGAGGTCCGTGGCGTTGATGTCCACAGCAGCACTCTCCCCGGCCAATTTCTTAAATACCAGGCCGTGGCGTTGCTTGAAGCGGGAGATCCAACCGTTTGAAAATTTCTGGATCCCCATTGTTGAAGCTATTTTGAGGGATTTCTCCCGCAGGATGGGCCCATCCACAGGTATGCCTGATGCTCGGGCCTGCTGGTACCAAGCAAAGAGAACATTTTCCAGCTTGCTGTAGGTAGACTCCTTGCCCATCTTCCTCTTCTTGGCTGACGTACCACACTTATCAGCCAGCTCTCTAATCTCCCTTTTCTGTGCGATAATCGAATTTAGGGTTGATGGTGGCAGGCCTAGTCGCTTGGCTATGTCAGTACTATTCTCTGATGGGGTTTTTTCCACCTCTTCTATAATGCGCAGTCGTTCTTCTACAGTCCGAACTTTTTTAACAGGAAATGCCATGTGGGAGAAAATTGTTGATGACGCTAACAATAATATGGAGCACATCGAGGATCGAACACGTTATGGAGTGTATACTCAACCAGGCGAAATCGCGACCTGAGTTGATTCACACGATTCACACTAACATACAGGAAAGCTTTCCTAGCTGGAAGGCTCTTGGCATCCCCTTATCGCTCACGCTCATTGTTTTGCTGGTAAGACGCGCTCAAGGTCGCATACCACACATTTTGACAGTACTGTAACTTGCTACACCACGTTTCAAAATCATCTGTGTGGTGTTCCACTTTCTTAAAAACAATCAATGCGGGATTAACATTCACGGGGACCAAGAAATCCTACTGACAGATGCGGGAAAACGATAAATCGAAGAACGATCGATGCGAGTTTTATTTCCATAGCTTAAATAGGATTTGATCAGGGACCACAGAAATTGAACGATGGATCTGGGAAAACGATATATCCGGGAACGATAGATTGAGGTTTCACTGTACAGGCTTTGCAAAGCAGATCATGCCTATATTACACATCTTACGCTACAAAAGTAGCTTAGTCACTTGAGCGTTTGTAAGCTTCACCACCGCCAAGTTTAATGCTCTGTGGGAACATCCCACATTATCACGCATTTCTGAGTCTGAGTCTGAGTCTGAGTCACATTGCAACTGACGGTCAGTCAGTCTGTCAGTCTTGGTGTCGAGCCCCAGCTGGGGCTCATGACCAGATATTTCTTTTGACTGAAAGTTACTGTCTTGTCCATGTGTAGCGCCCTCTCTGACGAGAGGTCGGGTCTGTCATTTGTTAGTCAGTCTGTATTAAGTCCATTGTCTGTATTTACATACATTTATAAATACACACTTATTCCTTACTTCTATGTACACTATATACACGGCCTCTGTCAGTCCAGGCTAGGTACAGCAGATTATGCCCTTTTAATATATATATATAAATATACTAGTAGTATTAGCTACCACGGCAGTCTAGTCACTCGAACGGTCGTACGCCTGACCGCCGCCAAGTTTAAGCCTCTTATACTTTCTGTGCCGGGCTTCGCCTTGTCCGATGTTGCGAACATTCTCATTATCATGATTTTGTATGACTTCTGCTTGTTGCCTGCATAATTTTGTTATGTAATCATATACGTATGGGATTTTGAATGCCATGTGCAAATCGCGGACCGGTGTGCGCCTTGGAAAATTGCCAATCGTGCGGAGAACCTTGTTTTGCAGGCGCTGCAATTTCACTAGATGAGTGTCTGCCGCAAACTCCCAGGCGGGACTAGCATAAGTCATTACGGATCTAATAAGAGCTTTGTGGAGGGTCAGTTTAA
>NW_019742980.1:64399-64920 GCF_002891405.2 Cryptotermes secundus | reverse complement strand
GCGGTTTCAAAGCCTCGCTTCTGAATTAATATCACCTAAACTAGAAATTAATTCAGGGGTAGAAGCCGATAAAGGAGCACGCGACTTTGCAGCCTCTATTGCTTCGGCATATAGGCTGTCGACAAGTAAAGTTACACTTTCGGACATAAACAACGATCTTCCTGGTCTAGATCGTTTGATAAAATATAAACAGAGGCTACGAAAATTGTGGCAAGAAACCAGGGATCCAGCGTGTAAAACGGCAGTCAATTGGGTCACCAAAGCAATCAGGCGAATAACCCGTAAAAAGGCACTTGAACGGTGGGAAACAAAAATAAGCAACGCCGAAGTCACACCTCAGTGTATATGGCCAATTGCGAAATCTCTCCTACAGAGAGACGTACCAAGGGCACCAACTGCTCTTCATGGTTCTTCTGGCCTAAAATTTCATCCTTCTGAAAAAGCCAATGAAATTGCCGACTGTTTGGAAACTCAGTTCACGCCACATGACCTGTGCGATAAAAACCATGAAGAGCGGGTGG